>NC_034409.1:99982353-100282353 GCF_002078875.1 Numida meleagris | reverse complement strand
CTCCCAAAAATTTTTAAATACATGACAGGAAAGATTCTGTCTCTATGAACCCTAACACATCAGAAAAGTAGCTAAGTGCTTTAAAATTCATAACTTTAAATTTAGTGTTTTCTTTGGAGTACTTACTTTTCTTTTGGAGTATCTTAGGGACTTGATACAAAGGAAGCCTAGGGAAGATTTCCACACAGTTGGAAGGCCAAGAAGTCTCCTTAGGGCATCTTACAGAAGAGAGCAGCATTGTTCTATGTATTCTGTTCCCAGGTATGTTAGGCACATAGGTGTAAGAAGTCAGATACAGATTAATCAGGGGAACCTTTGATGAACTCCTTTTCTCTCCTCTGTAGATTTGCGCCAAGAAGTTCTTGAATAAACAAAGAAAAATAGCTGGAGGAAAAGGGAAGGAATGAAAGACTAATGTTTAATGGAGTGGTTAGACTGTATGTTGATTCTGTCAGTATCAGGCCTTTGGGAAAGAGAAAGCACATACACTCAAATACAAGCACTTTCTTGGACCCCATAGAGCTTGGCATCTACTAAAGAGATGCACAAATATGAGTTGCTCTTCCCAAGTGAGTATGTTGGACACAATTGTGGTGTTTTTTTTTGAAAGTCTTCTGGTTTTGTTTCAATTACTTTTACAAATTTTTAAATATCATTGGAGAACATATATTTCTATTAAAGGCATCCAGTGAATGTGTTAGTTTTAGTCTTTTAATCCTAAAACCAGTTTTACTATGAATTATGCAAAGATGAAAATATAAATATTGAAATGATGTCTGAAAACACAGCCAGGAAGCCTCAATGCATATTTTCCTCTGTCATTGCTAGAGGAGTCAACACAGAAAATAGATAAATACCTCGTGGACCTAATGCCAACCCGAGGGCCAGTTCTATCAGTTCTGTCAGCTGTAAGATGCTAAATGGAAAGCGCTGAGTACCAATCATCCTGAATTTAAAGCAATTCTCCATAGAATTAATTCATGCTTTTTTTCCCTATTACAAAACCATGTTAAAAAAATAAGATCAATGAAAGCATTGGATGGGGCTTTGAGCATCTCTGGGGGAGGAGTTGGAACTCAGTGATCTTTAAGGGTCCCTTCCTACCCACACTGTTCTATGATTCTATGATTCCGTGATTCTGTGATTCTATGATTCCCTGATTCTGTGATTCTATGATTCCATGATTCTATGTTTGTAGGCTACAGCAAACAATCTGTTCTGTAAAGACAAAGTGCCCTTAATTTCTAAATGATACACTTGTGGTCTCCTATGTCACTGATATATAGAATATGTTCCAAAGATAATGTGCTTTTTGTACCAGTGCCAACATGTGAGTCCTGTCATTGAAACCTTATACCTAGGAATATGAAGATAAAAGACAAAATTTGAGAGGAGAGGTATCCACATTGGAGCCAGAGAAGACTGTGCAAAGAGGAAGGAGCAGCAGAGAGGAGCTGTTACGGACTGGCCACATCTCGTATTTCCTGCTCTCCTGAGCCATTCAGAGCTGGAGGAGGTAGAGAAGTTGGGAGTGAAGTTCAGCCTCAGAAAAGGGGAAGGAGAGGTGTTTTAGAGTTTGTCCTTGTGTCTTACTACTCAAACCTACTTTAATTGGCAATAAATTAATTTCCTCCAACTCAAGTCTGTTTTGTCCATGATGATAACTGGTTAGTGATCTCCCTGTTTTTGTCTCAATTTAGAATGTTTTTCATCTAATTTTCTCTCCCTATCCTGTCGAGGAAGGGTGGGAGTTTGGCCCTTAGCCAAGGTTAGCACATCATATTTTACAATCATTGGACAGTAACACCAGCTAAAGTCAGCAAAAACATTCAGCATAGTTTTGGATCATGCCTGAGATGTTGCAATTTATCATCACTTCCCTGTGTTGATTTCATTGTTCTATTTTTTTTTTTTTTTTGCTTCATCAGACCAAACTGGTTGACTGAGAAGGCTTTCTATGTGCTTTTCAAGCTCTTGCAGCCCTGGCCTGAGGTATGTGGCAAATTAATGTTTCAAGTGGAGTCTTCAAGGTCTCTTAGAAAAGCTTGGGTTGTAGCCAGCATGGACCCGCATGAGGCTTCAATTGTTTGAAAATGGCTTGCTTTTGCTTCCTTAGAAGGACACTCTTCTAACATAAGGTAAAAAACTGTTGAAATCTCTGGTCAAGACTTCATTATAACCTGTCCAACAAGAATAATTGGAATGACTATTTTTGTAGTTGTTTATTTCTTCATATTAGCTGTGCAGAGCACAATATTAACTCTGTTGTAATTACACCATAATTAGTCTCACAGTAATACAAACAGGGAATTAGTGGTAACTGGTAGTAACAAAAACTGTTACTACTCTATAATTACATCTGTAATTACCAAATAAATGTTATAACTATGTAATTTAAAGGGATGCCAAAAAAGGAACCCTTCCACCTCTATCTGAAACAGATATTGTACAGACATGTACAATATATTAATTTCCTTTTTTTTTTTTTTTTTAATTAGAGAGAAATAAAGCTCAAATTTCTGTCTCAATGAAGTTATATCAGGAATACATCCCTCCTCATACAAGATTACCCCCCACCTCCTTACGTATCTATCTACTATTTGCATGTAATAAATCATTTCTACTTGGAAGTGAAATTTTGGAATACTATAATAACTTATGTATTCTCCTGGACTGCAACATTTGCTATGTTTCTTTGTAGAATACCTCTATTTTCAGACGCTTGACCTGCTTAAACTTTGGCCTGACGTTTTTAGGTGGCATTTCCAACCCAGATTAGTTTATTTCCCATGTAGATGTCAAAAAAATGCTGTTGCTGTGAATGCAGGGGTTTGCCAAAACTAACACCCAAACTTGCCTCAGAACTACAAGCCATGTATATGCTTCCAAGTGATACGATAGCCTAGCTAACTAGTCTTGCTAAAAGCTAACATGCAGTATCACATTACTGTGAGCATACTGCTTCTGGGACTTTCGTTAAAATGCTCTCTATGTGACAATCACATTGGCCCTGGAAATGTGCTACTTTGCTAGGAACTGATCTGAGGATTCCACTTAGCTATGTAAATGAGCCCAAAGCTCCTCTTCCTACTGCCTGACACATAGTGGAAGGTATGGAAGGATTAATTATGACTTAATTATGAGGCTCAATTACTAGATGGAAACCCAGGGATTTTAGTGCCTGGCTTTGCTGATGGTCCTGAGTAGAGTTTTGATTTATCACCTTCCCTAAGGCATTTTGAAACCACTAATGGATGGTACTCATCCACAGCTTGGTTTTATTTCAGAAATTCCATGAGCTATACATGAAAGAAGAACATAGCTCAGATCACTCTGCACCACCTTCTGTTTCTTTCCCAGATGCTTCCCTAGAACCACAATAACACGGAGTCTCAGCCAGATTTGGTCTCAGGAGCTGGAGAAACTACATGGAGGCCAAAGAAGAATCAGGTCAGCCTCCCTCACAGATTAAGTCTCACAATTCTTTGTTTCACTCTGGATGAGATTGTGATGCTATAAACTGATTGCAAGAGCAGCATCTTGTTCTGCTTCCTCTGGTGTCTGGAATACTCTGCTAGTCTGAGTGGGATTAAACAGTGTGTTGTCCTAAGAATTAATGCATGGGAAAGTAAACTCCATGCGGCTTTCTAAACTAGCATTTAAGTGGAGTCTGTGGGTTAATCTGGTACAGAAAGGAGTGCTTCTGTTACTGATTGGAAACTACTTTTCTGTCTTCGGATATATGTCTACTGAGTCTGGTCAGTATGCATTTTGGAAAATACAATAAAAAGTACAGAATGATAATGCTATATCCTGATTTCCTAAAGATACTTTGTAAAGTTTCTGCAACATCATCAGTGTTAGACGAAAGGGAAAAGAGACAAAAAATTTATTTCGACTTCATTTAAGATATAGCTAAGTAAATAGTTGACAAATCTTGCAAAGGCACAAATCACTTTGCTGTAAAAGACAGACAGAAAATTTTAGTACTATTTTTTGCAAATTTAGACCTTGCCTTTAATCAGCAGGGGAACTTGATTAACTTTTACATGCACTAACTTTTCATTTTAGTTGCTGCCATTTCTATTTTAAATAATATATGCATTTTTTTAAACCAGAACACTAAATGTTTGAACAAAGGCCAGGTTTTCATGGATAAAAGTGTCTACTTTCTGGTAAAATGGAATGATGGAATACAGAATGTTTTATTAATAGACTCATTTACATACTTTTAGTTTCATTTTAGTATCTTGGGGTGTGTATTTTCTTTTACTTCTGCAAAAACAAATTTGCATTTTCCATACATTAACACTTTTGATTACATCTCTGCTGTAAAATACCTGAAAACACCTCTATTTTTCAATTAAAAATACAATAATTGAATATGAAGCTATAGTGCAGGACAGGACTTTAAACGTTTCTTTTTTTAAAAGCAAACAAAAAGGTAAAGGGTTTAAGACAAAATTTGCCATGTAACAAAGAGTTGAGGTGAGGTCTTCTGACTTTGTTCACAGTTCAGTATCTCTTTGAACAGAATGTAAAGTTAGTCTACCACATAGTATGAATAAGTCACTGAGCATGAAAACTATCCAAAGATATTACCACATAGTTCTGAGCCACAAAATTCACTCCTTGTAATTGGAGTGAATGTACTTGTAAACTAGTACATTATAGGGATGGGTTCTATGTACTCAGAATAAAGTACTATATAAAATATGAAAAATGATCATTATCTAAAGTTCTTTAAAAATACTGTGAGCTACTTAAATGTACAACATAGTTAGTTAAGTATTTAATTTCTGAGCATTATTTGCCCAGGACACTGTGTGGTGTGTATAATTTCTTTTCTGCAAACTCCAGCTGAAACTGTACATTTAGCATTTCAGCAAGCAAACATAATTTCTGTGGCTAGAGTTGGCATATAAAATAAATGCATAGAGGAAACCCCACTGGTGCAGGCTACGTGCCAGTCACCATTTATTATCAGTGTCTTGGGATTTTTCTGAGGTAGTTTTTCTGAATCATGTTAGGCAAACACTGTGAAAAACATGTTTTTTGAATGACACAGCTCAGAACATTTAAACTAATTCTTCTCTTGCCACAGGACAGGCACTGAAATTGAAATGTACTGATAATACATGCTTGGAAGACACTAAATGGTATGGATAGAAATAGATACACCTGACATGGCTATAATCTTACAATAGGGATTAATAGTAAGAGTTTCTATACAAACTGCGGTGCTCATTGAAAAATGTCACTAAGATGAGGCCTTATTTAACCCGTTACAAGTTAACTCTAAGTCACCAGTGGAATGTGACACAGCCAAAAACAAAAACAAAAAAAAAAAAAAAAAAAAAAAAAAAAACATTGGAAAGAGGCAAGTGCTGAAAAGAATGACAAAAGCAAAATCTGAAACAGGGAAAACCGTAATTCTGCTGTAAAAAGGTGCTGCTAGATTCATCTTGAATGCTGTGGGCAATTCGGTGTATGAATGTTGAGGAAAAATGTTCTCAAACTACTAATACAAATGATAAGAACGAGCACAATTTGGGAAACATAGATCCTGTTTGGCATGAGGACACTAAATGAGTTTGGCAAAATTAAAGCTGAATGGAGATGTGCTTTTAAAGGTACATGAAAGCAGGTAAAGATTGCTAAAGGAAAAGCTATCTAAACTAAAGGTCAATGTTGCAAGGAGAAATGGGTGTAAACTGGCCATGATTAAAATTCACATTTGGAGCTAGATGAAGGTTTATAACTCTCAGAGGAATTTTGTTTTGAAATAGCATTTCTGTCTTGGGAGAATGTTGGATTAGACTTTGCACCTTTGTACCTGATGCATTTATGGATGGAACTGCAATAGTGTGACCTCTGTAATGTCATAGGACTAGACCAAGTAAGTGGCTTGGTAAATTGCCTTTAGTTCTAAATCCTGCCAAAACAAGCAGTGCTAGTTAATTCTTAGCTTCAACTCTCCTCTCTGTCCTGACATACACAACCAGATGCCAAACCATGGTATGTTTGTTTGCTTGTTTTTGATGCTTTGATAAATGTGCTGTCTGTCTAGTAGCTCAGCATCTCATAGAAATTTCTGGTGAGTATTTGATTGAGAGAGAGACTGCTGCAAAATCTACAATACTGCGAATGCCAAATGTATATTAATATAATTTTGATAGATTTCCCAAGGTTAACCAGAAATGGTTTTGAGGTTTGGTGCTGTGACTCATATTAATGACATATGGCAGTAATACAATTCTGCCAAGCAATTTTCAGGCCAGGCACGGTGCACAAAATCCTCGCAGAAGATTTGACAGCAGGCGATGAGTTTACATTACAAACTTCAGGTTGAAGCTTAATGTTTCAGGCATAGGTTGGAGATTAGTAATCAAAAACAAGCACAGCTTTGCATTGCTGAAAGCTTCCGCATTTTGGAGAATCTCAAAGTAGATGAAGACACGGATAAGCAGGAAATTACTGACTGAGATCAAAAATAAAATGAAAGTACACAGAAGGTGGAAGCAGGGATGCTTCATTGTATTAGAATATACTTAAGAAAGACAAAGCTCATCTGGTGTTGAAATCAACGGCAACAAGATGGACTACTGTAAGAAAAAAGGATGATGAGAGTACCCAGTGCTTTTTTTGCTTGCTGTCAAGGCCTGCCCTCTTGCCTTCCAGTTCCCAGTACCTAGACAGAACCTATGGGAATGTAGCTCTATACATTATGGAAGAAGAAAGACTTATGGAGTCATAAGCCACTATACTGGGAGTAGCTGACAAGATTTTGTTAGTGGACAGATGCAGGAGTGGTGTCTATGTGGTGAAGCCGAGGCTGCCCTTTGCATAGCCAGTTGCAGATAGCTCCAAATGCCCCCCCCCCAAAGTGGCCACCAACGGGACATCTTGTACAAAGCCTGTGTAAGGAAGGGCAGAAAACACCCATCAGAAAAAAAAGGGAACAACAAAGAGTGAGAAACACCTTAGGAACAACAAGGTCAAAGGAAAAGGAGGAAGTGCTCTGTGGTGCTGGAGCAGCTATTCACTGTGGCCTATGGAGGACCCACCTTGGCATGTAGTCCAAAGAGAGCTAATGTAGGAGCAGGAGAAGGCATGAGAAGGAAGGAGGAGCAGAGAGAAATTGTTTTGTACTGACTGTAGCCCTTACCCTACTACCTCCAGCCCATTGCTCCTTGATGAAGGGGAAGGAAGGGAATCTGGAGTGAAGGAATGGAGTCTGCTTGTAGGCAGACAGTGGAGAGCTGAGTTACAGTGGGCACAGGCTGGAGCGTGGCAGAGCCTGGCTTGTTTTGGGGACAAAACTGTCAGTGTGATTGGTGTGGCCACCTGCCTCTGGAGCTCTCACGCAATACATCAGATCAGGTGGTACCTTGCCATTGCAAACACAGTGGCCACCATTTTGTTTTAACCACCATTTTATGGCAGAGAGCCACCACTTTTGACAATGTCATGACTCGTGTTTTCATACTGCCCTTTGGTTGTCTTCTGGGACATCACACCCCTTGTTGACGTATGTCTAAAGAGTGAGCCCATTCCATACATGAAGAGGACTGTTTTTGGCAATGCCACACCAGTGTTTCTGTACTCTGCTCCATGATTTGCTGGTTGCCATGTTTTGAAACCATCATGCCCTTGTGAGCTCAGAGAACCCTCTCATTAGTGGCCTGTTTCTTTTGGACTAGGAAGCATTCATATACAGAAGCGTAAGCACTTACACATACATTACATATAGATACATGTGCATCTATACTAGTATACATATGTACACATGTATATATATATAAACACACATACAATACAGACATGCATATGTAATATAAATTATATATGAAGAAGTCTAAAATATGTATAAATCTCTCTATATAACTACCCTTTATATATGCTTATTTGTGGGTATATACAGTATACATATACATACATATCTGTAAAAGTGTGAGCATATAATATATAAAATATTCTATAATATGGACAAACGAAATGGGCAGTTAAGTATAAATAAATAAAAACAAGCAAAGCCAGGTTTCCTGTATAAGGCTGTTAAACAGGCCCTAAGATTTTTGGGGTTGGTAGGAAGGTCATTGTCCTGCAGGTGAGCATGAACCCATTGGAGTATGATCTATTGCTATGGAGCTGCCCATCTGCATGCTGCTGTTGTGATGGCCATGTCAGTGGGCAGCAGGTCAGCAGCGGCAGTGTTATACTGGGGTCTCTGTCTATGTCACACTGGGATCTATGGCGTAGCTGGCATAGGTATAAAGAGGGATATGGAAGTCAGGAAGCAGCACTTCTGAGCTGGTGAGAGCAGGAGAAGACAGGAGGTGGTAGGAGATGGGAAGGGGGTGTCATTGCCCTGTGGAGGGCTGTGCCTGTGCGCTGCTCCAACCCTGCCAAGCTCAAGGGCTGGCAGTTTGCACTGTTGCCGGCCCTGCCCCCCCTCCAAGCCATGAAGGAGACACGGGGACAGGCAGCCCCTGGGTAGGGAGCATGGAGCTTTCCTGAAGCTGCTGAGGGAGGACTGGGTACTGGGCAGGAATTTACCAGTAGCACCCACCACTGACCTATTGGCATATTTCAGCAACGAAGTAGGATGCCCTCTGAGTCAGTAAGGAGAGAGAGAAATGACTGCTCTGCTTCCGAGGCTGGGTGAAGGGGATGCTGGGGTGTCTGCTGGTGATTCTGTGTGCAGCCATGTAGAGGGGGAGGCAAGAGACCCTCAAATGCACGGTGCAGGTCTTGTCTGCTCCTCAGAAAGAGTCTTAGGGTGAGGGGAGGAATGGTGCTGCCCAGGGCTGGCTGGGAGCAAAAGTGCCCAAGGTGAAGGGGTGAAGAGGAGCAGGAGAGGAGAAAGGAGAAGTGAAAGCCAGTGAGGCTGGGGAAGGGGCCTGCTTTTGGGTCAGTGCGGGCTGTTTGGGACAGTAAGCTGGGATTTCAGCAGAAGCAGGATACGTGGAACTGACAGTGAAGGCATACATTGTGCTTTCCATCTCCATGCTTTGCTTTTATTCTGAAATGTGATGTACAGTGAAGCAATGGCAATGTTTCTGGAGTAAAGCAAGATCAGCACCAGCTGGTGAGTGTCTACATGTGCTGCAGAGAATAGTGTGGCTCCCCCATGCTCAGAGCTTTTCAGTATTGACTTTGTTCCAGGAAAAAAAGTGCACTTCTCTTGAAACATATGACTAATCTTTATGAATTCAGCGAGGTTCAACCTACTCCAGCAAACTATGTATGGTTACAAACATAATGCTGAAGAATACAGCATATTGCACATCCTTTGATATTTTCAATATGTTCAATAATAGAAAATAAGGATATCACTTTAACAATATGACTTGTGAACAGTATATTTTGGGGGGTAGAACTGGATGGCACATAAGAAAGATGTTCATTTATGGGTCTCCTAGTATGTTCTTACTTCTTTACGCATTCCACATATTCTTTTCTTAATCTTAGTGAGATCCTAATTCACAGCCTTACTGATGCCAGAGTTTTATCCAGTTTGTTCTGAGCAGAAATACAGTAAAAGCTTAATGAAAAACTTACTGTTTTGAACAAGATTAAGAAAATGCTTTTAAAACTTAATCAGTGGAAGCGGGAAGAGCCATTGGTGTCATCAGTCTGGACTTGAGTAAGGCTTTTGACATGGTTCACCATAACATCCTTCTCTCCAAATTGGAAAGATATGGATATAATGGGTGGACCGTTTGATGGATGAGAAACTGGTTATGAGATCATCCAGAGAGTGGTCGTCAATGGCTCAATGTCTGGATGGATATCAATGATGAGTAGTGTCCTTCAGGAGTCGGTACCGGGACCAGTGCTCTTTAACACTTTCATTAATGACAATGGCAATGGCAGTGGGATCGAGTGCACACTGAGCAAGTTTGCAAATGACACCAAGCTGTGTGGTTTTGACAGGCTCAAGGGATGGGATGCCATCCAGAGGGATCTAGACAGGCTCAAGAAGTGGGCCCAGGAGAACCTCATGATGTTCAACAAAGCCAAGTGCAAAGTCTTATACTTGGGTTGAGGCAATCCCCACTATCAGTACAAGCTGAGGTATGTAAGAATGGAGCATAGCCCTGCCAAAAATGACCTGGGACTAATGGCAGATGGCAAGCTTGACATGAGTCGGCAATTTGCCCTCACAGCCCAGAAAGCCAACTATATCCTGGGCTACACCAAAAGAAGCGTGGCCAGCAGGTTGAGGGAGGTGATCCCGCCTCTCTACTCTGCACTGCTGAGACCTCACCTGGAGTACTGCATCCAGACGTGGATTTCTCGGTATAGGAGAGACATGGACCTGCTGGAGTGTGTCCAGAGGAGGGCCACAAAAATGATCCAAGGGATGGAACACCTCCCCTACAAGGACAGGCTGAGAGAGCTGGGGCTGTTCAGCCTGGAGAAGGGAAGGCTCAAGGGAGACCAGGTTTCCCAGAGAGGTGGTGGATGGCCTGTCCTTGGAGACACTCAAGATCAGGCTGGATGGGGCTCTGAGCAACTTGATCTAACCACAGCTGTCCCTGTTCATTGCAGGGAAATTGGACTAGATGGCCTTTAAAGGTCCCTTCCGACTCAAACAATTCTATGATTCTATGAAAACACAACTAGTATTTTTGCATGAATTCTGTAGTTTGGCCTTTCTGTGAAAATTATATATTCACATTCATTAGTTCCATTCGTCACCTTGACAAATGTCAAATGTTTTTACTGGAAAATAGGTGATTGAAGTGTTGAAAATTTTAATGGATGCATTAATGGAGAAATTTTCCTTTTTTGGATACATTAAAAATGTTGTATTTTCCATCAGTGGGCAAAAGTGTTGTTCTATGACTGTTCAGTGCCCTACTGTTCATTACTCTTTTTTTTTTTTTTCCTCTGTAGAAGTAGGATGATTTAGGAAAAGAAAAGTAGGCTTCCTCCAAACAACCAACAAAAAAGGTAGCCTTTGGAAAAAGGGGAAAAGAACTGAAAAATTAAACGTTCTTAAAAGTCTGAGTGAAATAATTTTGGAAATAAACAAACAAACTTGAAAGCTATGCATATTTTGCTATATCTCTTGTTAAATAACTGTCCTACTTCTAACCAATGCTGACCTGCCTACCTCCTAGAGAAATTCAGTGGGAGTTAAGGAAGGCAGCGTTCCTTTTTAGAGCTATATATCAGCAAACTGCAACACACTTTTCTCCTCTTGACCATTTTAGAGGAAGATAAGCAAAACCTTTTTTTTTTTTTTTTTTTTTTTTTTTTACAGCTGAATAAACAAACAAACAGATTTTGACTATTCTGGTCTGCCTGTTGGACAAAGGAACTATTTTACCTCTCTGTAGCACAAAAGGATATATAATGATCTTTCATTTCAACACAGTAGCTAAGGTAGCAGCTTTCTTTGACTCTGCAGATTGTTATTGTTTGCATTGCAGCATTTTTCTAACGATTATCTGGAAGGGTCTGTTCAGAAGACTTATTTATGGTTGTGTTTTTTTTTGAGCTGTAACAGAACATTTTGAGCTTTAACTATTGCATAACCCTTCTGAGTTTTATTATGTTTGAAATACTTAGAAATTAAGACCTAACATTCCATGATTTCTGTGTTAATTTTCTGAGTTAACCAGTCTCTATTAAAGCTGTAATTACGTGACAATTATTAATCTTTCCTTTTTTAGACAATGTTAGTTATTGGTGTAACCTGCAGTTAGTTAAAAAGAGAATAAACAACCATCCCTACAACCTCCTCTAACAACTGACTCTTTTCTTACCTTGTTAAAATTTTTGTATATTCACAATTGTTCAGCTGGCATTCTCCTGAAATCAAGTTTGATTAGAGTTATTTTGTATGTTTATCCATTTAAAATCCTTATGTTATCAGCTTTTACCTTTTCTCTAATATGATTTTATATATCTTTATTGTATTTCTTTGTTGATTTGGAAAAAAAAGGTATTTCTGTTTGATTAATTTCTTGTGAAAGAAATAATGAAGAACTGTGGACTGGTATTAGAAGTTCATTGGATATATCCTCACCGCCAGTTTAGTATCCACTTATCTGGAGAGCTCATGTGCAGTTTTGAGTGTGGGAAAGCCTAGTAGCTCAAACTGCAAAGGTAACAATAATATAGACAGCAGTTATTGTGGATATTAGCAGAAGACCCCATTAATTCTTAGTGAGAGCATCCTTATTTACCTTGTTGTCATTTCTGTGGCTCTCCAGCCATCATGGAATACTAATGTCATTTCTAAAGCCAACCATAAGATGAACAAAGGATTAAAGAAATCCAACACACAACAATAAAACAGAAAGGAGACTCAAAAGTGAAATTCCTCCTCTCCTTTCCCAAAGCCCAAGTGTCTTTTTCTTTTGAAGATCACATTTAAAATAGCTCACTAGGATATTATTAAAAACATGCAGCAATTGCATCAGATTTTATTTCACATATAATATGAGTCTATTTGCATTATGTTTGATTTCCCTTTCTTTGTCACTTAGCACTCCTTTCTTTGAATGAAAAGCTAAATTAGGAAGCTGATGAAGGAAGACGTGCAGCGTTTTAAAGTCTGTACTGTAAGTGAAAGCAGCACATGCTGATTTTTCTATAATTAAAGGTTTAAGTAATTTCTTTTCCAGTTCATTGTCTGATGTTTCAAAGAGAATCAGTCTTAAAAATTAGCACAAGTAATTGGTCTGTAGGCAAGTTCTTTCAGTCAAAGTGATCAACATACTTTAATTTTATTATCTTAGTTAGGTAATGGCAAAAAATCACAGCTTATACATGACAACATGCTCCTTTTCTCCATTTTGGGAGCTATTTAATTCTGATTTTCCGCTGTGGTTTTATCTCTTTCTCTCTCTCCCATTGGTATTCTAGGTTTTAATCAAATCCTTAACGTTACTTCAATGCAATTTGTATTTAATAGATTTGGGCTTCAGTTAAATAATTCTCAGTTATCAGGACTCAGTGATTTGGAGAAGTGCAGCAGTAGAGCTTTTGATACAGAAGGCTTAGTGAAAGCTCCAGGGCTCAACAGCTATGAAATGGTGCTGCTCAGCGTGGGAAACGGCACTTTGCTTTCCATTAGCAGAAAAATACCTCCCCAGTTTGAATAATTATACATGCTTTGTCTTAAAGCAATTGTGTTTCATGTAAGATAACACTCAGAAAAGGTCAGATCATTACTCTGGCTCAAGTGCTCATTTGAACTAGCTACTTCCAAAAGGCATTAGGAAGAAAGTTGTGTCTGGAGTGGGAAAGAACTGAGAAACAATCCGTTTCTTTCACAGATCTGTGTCCTTCTCCATCTCATAATTAATAGATGTGGCTAGCTACTGCATCTTTGATTGACAAGTGGTTTGATCCAAACCTTGTGAAACAATGATGGGGATTTCTGCTATCTCTATGGGTAACATATTTTTGTGAGACATGTAGTCTAAATATTCTCTGAGAGTGTCAGATACTCTGTATTGCTGTCATATGTACCTTGAAGTAAAGGCGTAGAAGCATGAGTAAAGTTATTGTGCATTCACCACCAACAGTAGCAAACACTTGGGTATGACAGTTCACCCTATCTGTCTTTATTATAACTTTTTACTGTGCTCCTGCCCCAGAGTCTCAGTTAGATTCAATGGTGTGGAAGTCTTGGACCAGCAAAAGATGAGCCCAAAGTTTGCAAGGAGTTTGTCAGCAGAAAGTCTGAAAACAAAAGAAGTGAGAGGGAATATAAGAGCTAAATTGAGTGTAAAATAGAAGGTGCAGTGGAGAATCTGTCTTGATAATTAGCACACATTCAGCGCTTGGTTGGTAGTGCTGCCAAAAGACTTAGGTTGCCAGACAGATTTCATTACAACTCCTTATTTTCTGCTGCTCTACTTTGCCTATCCATGTGTACATTTTTCCATATTAGGTATTCAATTAGGCTGAATATTTTAAGACAATTTTAGCAAAAGTGCCTCAACCATTTCAGAGGAATGAAACTAGGGGAAAAACACATTGCTTATCACCATTTTTACAGCCCTTTGTGATGTTCTAGCTGACCTTTGGGTCAGAGATGCAACATTTGGCATTAGGTTGGTCTCAGGACAAAGTTGAGATTTTTTTCTACTTCAGAAAAATAACAACCAACCAACCAAACTTGTACAAAGTACAAAGCTTTGGAAAAAAAAAATAGTTCATCCATGTTCTCTAGACAAGTCTACACATGGCACTGGAAATACACTGGAATTCATATGTGAAGATCTTTCTCTGTACCAGGCATGCTGGGTCAGAAAAGTTCCCTGGAGAGTTGTTTTTCCTTATTCCACAGTTGCCGTGTGACTGAACACAGAAATGGAAAACAAGTTTTCTTTTTCGTCTTTTCTTTTTTTCCCTTTTCCTTCCGTGCATAGGAATGTAGAAGATGTAGCCCTCACAGAGACACTAGGATACTTCCAGTGATGTTTTAGACTATAATATATAGGAGGGAAAAGCAGGAGCCATTATGTGCAGACTTCATTTGGAAAAATGTGGGAATTAGGTGAACAAACTAAATCAGATGTATTTGCTGGGCTGTGAGAGTGAAGTGCTAGAGGAGCCTGTAATGGTACAGGAAGAGTGAGTCTGAATGAAAGTTTGAGGGCAGCAGAACAGTAGGGGTAGTTTAAAGCCTTTGGAGAAAAGCTAAGAACTGACAATTTTTGAAGAAATACTAGGATCTAGATGTCGAAAGACTAAAGATAAAATAAGGGCCTGGATGGTTAGAGGGAAGGCTGGCTCCACTCTTGCAGCAACAAGCTTGGATTTTGAAGCGCTTAGCCACCCTTCTGAGTATGATAAGGACTTATTAGTCCTGTGCACTAATAAGGTCTTATATTAGAATTTCTCCTAGATGGAAATAGAGGTAACAGGCTTCGATTTAGTGAAGCATTATGAAATTTATACATTTATTGTTCACTGAGCTGGTTTCCACAATTCTGTGAAAAACACAATACCATTCCCTTCTTCTCCAGTGATGGATGTACATGTTTATTACACACATCCATGGGACTCTGAACAAATGACAGCAAATCTAGGAAACCATTTTCTTGGCTTTTGGTTTCTTCTGTGAGCAAAAAGAGGAACAGAAGTAAAGACCATTTACCTAAACTACCGTTAATACTGAAAATATGCTCAGAACACTTTCAGTTTTTATTTTAAATGCGCCGTCCTATTTTCTGGAAAACAGGAAGAAAATCTATTGGAAGTACAAATGTAAAGGGTTAGTCAAACTCATCAATCTCTGTGTCTGCAGCACTGTCTTGGAAGAAATTTGCTTAAGTTATTCTCAATGGCAGGGAAATATACTCTCCTGACTTGCTATTATCTCTGATTTTGAAAGCAGCAGCCTGATTTCCTGCAATTGTAATTTAAAGCCAGGTGGGAAATTCCTCCCATTGCTCCTTCTCCCGTTTAAAACTTATTCCCAAATTGCAACGTTTTTACATCATAAAAAAAGAATCTACTGGTGTAGACTTTTCTTTTACACTCTATGTGCCCTTTAAGAATATTTATGGGGCTATTCCCCCTTAGGTGTGCATATAACTCCCATTAACTTTAATGGGGTTTTAGGTGCATACATGAAGGGATGAATATAGAGTTACTGTGTTTGGAGGAAAAAGGACCAGCCCCTTACTTAGTTGAGATTTCATTAGAATTTCAGATGCCAATTTTTAAGAGGAGGTTGGCACTCAAGGAACCTACGTTTTATAAAGTGTCTAGGGCCAAATAAGTACTTAATCTGTCTGGTGCTATTTCTTATTGTTGATGGCGATCAAAATTGAAGTTGCGCTCTTACTACCAGTGCCTTGAATATGTCTTTTTCACTTTCTGGTAACTGGGGAAAAAACCTATTTCATTCTTGGCTTTTTTGTCTGCTAAAGTCATTATAAAATGTAAATGAATACATTGTAAGCCAAATCTGAATTACAAATACTCTGTCTGGAGTTTTTTTTGGGAACACTATGCAAATTTTGTTCATCTTTAACAGCTATGGGTATGGATAGGATTTTACAATAAGGTGTCTGCTAAAGTTTCCTGGTTTTATTAAACTAGAAAACGTCCAAATTTCAAATTTAGAAAAGTTGTATATATATGTATATACACACACATCCATGTACATACACACATACATTCACTCCATATACACATAGCTAGCTATTCTTTTATTCCAAAATCATCTGAGCATGATCACTAAATGTACACATTTGTGAGGATGAAGTTTTTTCAGTACATTAGATTATTAGAGAATTGTAGGACATCCAAATCTAGGCTTACCAAGAGTCCAGCTAGACTGGACTAAACGTCTTGGTAATTTAGCCCATGAATCTGTGGTGATTGGAGGTGATTTTTTTTTTAATATTTTAAAAATCTTCTTAGTATTGTGACAATATTCATCAATGCTTACATGGCCTCCTAATTGCAGACTGCTTTGGTAGTAGAAACAATACTCTAGAATAATTTATACTGCCTTGGTAGCTGCTTAAAGAAACCTAGCTATTGTTCTACCCACTGTAGTCCTGGCCAAGGTGGCTGAGCATCATCAGACAGTTCCCGGGAACACAAAATCTTGCTTCAGCTACCTTCTACTACCTGAACTGCACTAATCTTCTAACCACTTTGTATCACTCAGTAAATTCAGTTGTAGCCCCTATAGACAGAAGAGTTCCTCCTAGGTTCCTTACCAATGAAGTTGCAGTCTGATTTCAAGGTTACAACCTAATTAACTTGTATTATGTGCAGTCTTTCTGGGTTTTTGAAGGGACTGAGTTTTTCAGTTGTTGCATAATTTGTTATTTTTTATGTTAACACAGGGCAAAGCATGAACATTGATTTTACAATTTCAACACTGTCTAGGTCACATTGTGTTATTACTTGTTCTTTCCTGTGGTTTTCATATGATAACAGTAGTGACAGGAAAAAACAGAACACCAGTCATTTTGCCTTCTGGCTTACTCAAATTTTTACAAATTTTAATTTTAGTGGTAATTCTAAAAAAAAATCAGAAGCTTTTAAAACCTTTCTGAAAACCAAATAAAATTTGGCACTCTTTCGTCATGCAGAGGTACAGATAAAACACCAAAACAGGAACTGTTTAACCTATAGTGCTTGGATAAGTAGAAATTATTGTGTCCAAATTAAGTAATAAGGCCATGAATGTTCCAGTCTTTGAGTTACCAATCCTTTTTTTGCTTAGAAAGACTATAAACAATGACATAGGTATTTGATTGACGTGCTCTACTGTTTATCTTCAGCGCATTCTAATATCTTTTGCAGATCAATTAAAATGCACCAGTGTGGAAGAAATGAAAATGAAAATGCCATTTTGTCCTTAGTTTGGAATAAAAAGAAATGCAGAAATGCAGTTGAGGAAAAAGATAAAGAGAAATGAGTTATATTAGAGCGCATTGAGAATAATGCATTTTACATATACATGAAGTTGTCTGGCATTGCTCATTGTGAAGTAAAAATAAATGAACAAGTAGATAGAAGTAATTTCCAAAATAAAGGAGTTAAGAGCAGAATACTAAGATGATATGTACAGAATCTAAGCTATCATCCAGAAGGGACAATGAATTTACTTTAGAAAGGAGAAGCTGAAAAATATGTTCTTTAAAATATAGAGTGAAACAAGTGGGCAAGTTATTGACATTTCTGAGAAATCTTGCTGGGACAGAGTTGCTGCCTCTGAAGATGAAATCCCCAGTTCTGCATGTACATGTAATATATAATCAAATATATGCTTCTCAGTGGTTTTCTTGATGTCATGAGTCCAGAGACTATAAGCATATTGCAGTTAAAAATAGCTATAAAATTGTCAGGATAAGTGATCAGTGTATGAACAATTGATGATGAAATAGGAATAGTTTTTGCATATTTCCTTGTATCCATTTTTCTTCAGAATACCTAACTGATGGAAATACTCATATACGTACTGTTTTGTTTTCCTTAAAAAGACCTTTAGAAACAGATGAATGTGAAGTATATTTTCAGAGTTTTCTCCAGAACGCTAAGCAGTTGACTTCATTACTGTTAGGGGAAAAAAAAAACAAACCTTTGATAAAAGCCCTTCTTGGTTTGCAATATTTTTTCCCTAACAGAAGATGTAATTCTTTTGAAAGGTCTTCAATACAGACAGGGAGTGACTTGAGGGAAGAACCTGAAATATGTTATGTATGCGTGTAGAAGAAGAGCAAGATAAAATGGGAAAGTCAAAGGAAAGCATAACGGATAACTTTCAATCACAGTAAAGACTGAGTCTGCATAGTTAAATCAGTAACCTTTGGACATCAAGACAAATAAGTTTTGTTCAGTACTAGTTTAGGTTCTGGGAAAGCTGATATTAAATTTCTGATATTTGACATGGATCATTTCAGTTTCCTCACTATCAAACTGTGATATAGCACAGCCTTGCAAGTGCACATGTTTGTTTCTGGTTTTGATTTTTGTCACAAGCTTCTTCTTTTCCTGTCACCTATCTGTAAAGAACCATACAATATGAAGGTACTCCCAAACTTCAGCTTCCAAGCAACTATGACCCTTAGGGTCATATACGAGCTCTGATTCAAATTACAGAACAGTCCTTTCTTTAGAGACTTTACAGATTATTTTCATTTCATTCAGGTTAGCAAGATTTGAAATACAAAAATTCTCCAAAAATGTAACTATTGTTGTCTCATTATAGAGGGCTGCAATGTGAACACAGAAATAGGAATATTCCTGTTTGCATGATACAAGTACAATAGAGAGAATACTAGGCTATACCTTCTACACTCACAACACAGTAAGTTTTCCTGACACCTCTGTTACTTCTGTAAAATTCCCTGATTTCAGCTAGACCATGTAGTCTATGAGATCAGATCCTAATGGCAGAAGCTGAACTAGCATGTCCCCTAATTAATTTGACATAATTTTATGGAAGTTTGTAAAAGCTTTTAGAGTGAAAGCTCTTAGGGTGTGTCAGCATGTGTGTATGTCTGTGTGTGGGTGGGTCTGTGTGTACATGTTTAGTAGCCTTTATAACCAAATACCCTCTTAAGGACATAGATTCAAACCTAAAACTTTTACATGAGCAAATATCTCATGCATAAGCAAAGGGCAAAAAAAAGTCAGTGAAACTGCTGCCTTGATGTCAGAGGGACACAATCTCTTTTCTTCCTACAGCAATCCTCTTGAAGCAGTTTTGTCTCAACCCAAAGATAAAATCTGTGAGACATCCTGTTCAACACTACATAGTATATTGTCTTTATCCTGATGATGTTGAAATAAGATGAATAATCTAGAAGTATTAGGGCCTCAGGTTACAAATCTAAACTCTTTTTTTGAACAAAACCCAGCTTTATTCTTTTATTTTCTTCCTTTAACTGAGCTGGTTGAGCAGATTGGTTTGAAGGAATGGGATGGTGGGATGTGGAGAGAATGAGGAAGAGGATTTCCTTAGGAGAGCTAGATCAGAAAACGGGCCATTTTCTCTGACCAGAGTCTGCATAGCAGAACAGAATGGCAAAGCCACTCAAGGAGGGCACAAATCCAACCTACTGTAAAAGCAGGCCAGCTCTAGGATCAGACCAGGCTGCTCAAGGCTGTCTCCAGATGAGATGAAAACCTCCAAAGATGGAGATCACACAGCATTGCTGGGCAACTTATTCTTCTTAGGAAAAAGTTTTTCCTTATATCCAGTCTGAACCTCTCTTTAGTTTTTTTAGGCACATTGCCTCTTGATCTCCTACCATGAAGATACGATCTCCATAGTGTCTATGACCTTCATAGAGTCCCCCCAAAACTGCTACATCTCCAGATTAGGTAAGTCCTGGTTCCTCAGGCTCTCCTTGCAGGGCTGGAGCTCTAGCCTCCGATGAGGTTTGTGACATCTGGATGCCTTTAATGCCAGGGGATGCTTCTGGCTCATACTCAGCTTGCTGTCAGTCCAGCTTCCCTAGGTCTTTTTTGCACTGCTGCTCCCCATTCAGTCAGTTCCCATCCTGTACCACTGCCTGGGTCTTTTTTTTCTGACCAAAAGGAGGGCTTCCAATTTGTCCTTGTTTAATTTCATGAAGTTCTTGTTGGCCAGCTCCTCCAAGCCACTCAGAATGGTAGTCTTCCCTCAAACGTATCAGCTCTCCAGTGTGGCATCATCTACAAACTTATATTGTGTACTCCATTGCCTCATCCAGACTATTGATTTAAACAGGACAGCTTCCATGGTAGACCCCTGTAGTACTTCACTGTGATGAAGTGCTGCGACAAAAAGTGATGACTGATGAACTCTGACAGGTGAGTGAGAGGTGAAGGCTATAATTTGTCAGTAGCAGTAATTGTTAAGAATTTCTCCCTGTCTGACTATTCTTTTCCATATTACTTTTTCTTAGTATGTTCATAGCATTTCCTAAATCCTAATTTGTGATCTTTGTACCTCAGTTTATTTAGCTTATACTTGCTGCTCTTGCATTCTCAGTCATGGATTTTATCTTACCACCTGGCATTGGTGAAGAATATTGAGTCATCAACTCTT
Source organism: Numida meleagris (assembly GCF_002078875.1). Lineage (NCBI taxonomy): Eukaryota > Metazoa > Chordata > Aves > Galliformes > Numididae > Numida > Numida meleagris. The sequence goes on along the minus strand of NC_034409.1, from coordinate 100,261,817 downwards.
TACTTGCTCCTGACAAATCTCAGCCCTCCACAGCCAAAAAAAAAAAAAAAAAAAAAAAAAAAAAAAAAAAAAAAAAAAGGCAGTAAAAATATATGTAAATTTGTAAACAAATAAAGGACAGAGGCTCCTAAGTAACTTTTACTTCTGATTTGGATCACTTTTGCTGCATGTATAGACTCTGTAAGTACAATAACGCATCTTAAATCTTAAAAAGCATAAGAGCTTTTTAAGCTCTTATGTCTGTGCTTTACTGGCACAGACATAGTAAATAATCAAAACCAATGAGCTAATCTGCCAAGACTGATTAAGCACCTGACAAGTCCCAGCTGACCAGGCAGTTGTTACGTGGGGAGTGAGCCTGGAGTGAGGTGATCCTCAAGGTTAGTGAGCAGCTGTCTGTTCCCTGTTTTTCCCTTTTGGATTATATACCTCTCATGTTGGTTTCTTTCCCCTTGAATCTTTTGAGCTACTACTTTTTACCATCTCAGCAGACTTACCTCTGCAATTTTAGCTTTCTTATCTTGCATGGCTGCACTTTACATATTTTCTTGCAGCTTAGGCAATTTCATCAGAAGTTTGGGCCAAGATCTCACAGCTGGGCTGTGTCAGAGCTGGATCCTTGCTCATAGGCAGATGACCCTCTGAGCTGGTGTAACACAGTGAACCTGCCCTTCCCACCCACTTTCTTTTTTTATCATCAGCTCTAAGATCAGCTAAACAAAGGTCAGCCTCAGTGCTGACGTTCAGAGAGGAGAATAACTTGATCTTCTGCTCTTAGGATGAGGAACAAGCAGTGTGAAACATGCAGAAAGAGGTTTTCAAAGTGCATATCTGTTGTAACTCACCTTGTCTCTTAAGGTCCAGAGTAGGAATAGAAGATGTGAAAGATTTAGTGCTGGGTTATGGCAAGAAGAAAAAATGACAATGCTTTAAGCCAGAGTTCAGATTCAGGTTTATGTGTAAATTTGATATGAATGAGCTGCTTGGCTCGTTCATTCTGAACACTATCATTTGACTTAAAACAATATGGATTGCATTGTTTATGCTGAAGCTGCACAGAACCCCATATTTTACTGGCTTGTTTCCATAGACGGGTTCATAAACTTTGAATGTAGGAAGACAATTTGGACATACCAGAAGAGAGAAGACTCTGTGTGAGACAAATAGTTGTTAATAGTAAGAGAAAATACAGAAGAGAAACTGGATTAGTCCAGCAGAAAAGATGAAGAACTTGAGAACTGAGAGGAAAATTAATAAATTAATTACAAGAAATAATCTATGGTGAGAAAGAGAAGAGTGAATGCAGAGTCACAAATGTGGTTGAAGAAGGAGTATTTTATAATGAGTGACTAGGTTTTAGTATGAAGGAGTTAAATAGTGGGGTTAAATAGATAAGATGTAACTGTTGCTGACCTCCCACCCCTCCCAGTTCCCCAAATGCTGTTGACTACTAGTAAGAAAAACAGTCCAAACTCATGTCACTACCAGTACAGAATGACACTGCTACATAAGATAGCTCATCCCTCAGTTTTTAAGAATGCCATTACTGAATGGTCATTTTCAATGTGTTACCCTATGGTCTGCCATAAAACTAATGCAGGCGAAGAAAGCTGTGACAATATTTTGGTCTGTTTAAATGATTTTTACTAAAATCTCATTTTCTTCTAGAGCGAGTGCCTCCAGTTACTGTTATGATTCTTCAGTACTTTTTATGCTAATAAGGACATGACATGTTCCCGTGGAAACTGATAGATAATTAAAGAATGAAGTGTGTTGTAAATTGGCCAGTGCATGGAATGTAATGTCTGTATTGTTACAAAAATAACATACATTTATTATGTCTTTGGTTCTATGATCGTAAGTGCTATAATGCAGAGCATTTTAAAACACTGGAATTTAATTTTTTGTTTGTTTGTTTTACTCCAAAAATGCAGGCTCCTATCTCTAAATGAGTTAAGTATTTTCAGAGTGCTAAGATCAGGTGGCAGCACTGCAGTGTCACTGTCGTGAGTTATGTGTTGCTTTCGAAGAGTCAAGGTCTTTTCTGACTTAGTGGGATATGGTGGTTTATTGTATCCTTTGAAGGAGAAAGGAGTGTGCTTTGGCAAGAGAATAGTGCCTTCTACCTATTCTGAATTAAAGAAAAAATTGGCTATTGCTAGAATAAATCCACTTTGCACTTTCTCAAATGTTTTTGGTGATCCAAAATTAAGAAGATACTATATTAAAATACTCAGTTTGCTTTGTTCACTCTACTTATGCTAATCAGTGAATAAAAGTCTTTTCGCAGAATGGATGAATTTTTCACTGTGCTGTTCCATTTTGCCTCCTGTTTTTCTGGCAAAAGTTTGGAGCAGAATATCTCTATTAAACAGAGGGTCTATTGTTCAAAGAACTTGTCTCTGTAGTTTTGCCATTTAATTGCCTCACCAGCACAATCCCACCTGGTCAGAGGTCAAAAGAGAGGAGCTATTGTGAAGGGCTTTACTGACAAGCGGGGCTGTTTAAAGTGTACAAAACCTTTTCCAGCAATTTCTGACTAGTTTTCCTCTTCATCACTGTAAAACTTTGTTCCAGTGGATATACTGGAGTCTTCCTCTTGAAAATTCTATATTTATCTGTCAGGGTGAGACTTGCTAAACAGCAGTTCCAAAAACTCCTTCACCTTGCTGTAAATTAATAGGAACTTCCTTCTACTGTTCCTTCCCCTTTCCCCACCTTAGAAAGACCTTGATACCTCAATTTCCTTTTTGATCTTAATGAAAGAAAAATAGGAATTTCATAATCTTTTTTTTTTTTCCCTGAAAGATTCTAGGGGGGAGCCTAATCAGTTTTACCTGGAGCAGAGCTGAATTGTTGAACTATTTCACAGAGAGCTATTGTCTCATGTTTTTCATGCTTTTGAACTAAATAGCTTTTTGGAAAATCATAGTTTTGTACTACTACTTCTTCCTTGTCACAGGTGACATTATAATTCCGTTATCTATGTTTCTGTCTTTTGGCAATCTGCCTTTCCAATACCTGGATGCCAAATTGGGTATATATATGCTAAAGTGGTCTGGGCCCTGGCTACTTTAGGAAGATTTGTAATTACACAATTACCCCAAGTCCACCAACCCTCATTACATCCTCCAGCATACACTCTGAGTGGCAACATGCTTTTTCCAAGGATGTGCAGTTGCTCTCTTGATGTTTCCTAAGGACTGCACACACAGCACAACTCCTAAAAGGACTCTGTGGAGAGCTTATTACTTTAGCAATGCCACACTAGAAATAGGTACCTCCTTTTCCCTTGCAGAGATGACTGTACCAAACTACCCCTGAAGGCAAATGAGGACCGCAGTGAGAAGCTGCTTCATGACTATGGTGAAAAGGAGAAATCTGCTACAGTATCTGCAAGGCTCTGGCTTAATGCCTTTTACAGAACGGCTGGTTGCCCACCTGGTATACTTGCTCTGATGCTTCTGGCTGTATTCCAAGACCTGGGTTGATCGATGTCCTGAATCTGCATAGCAGCCATCTGTTGAGAGCCTGGGAGGCTGTCACCAGTCACAGAGAGTGTGTGTTTGCAGACCTAATACACACAGCAGATGCCATGTTGTCCTTCAGCAGATGCTACTATGCACATTAACTATAGTTTTTGTCAGCTTGGCCACCCTTTTGCCAACACAAATCATACCTTTCCAAGCAATCTCCAGTGCTGACCACAGCCAAGGTGTGTGAGCACACACACACAGAAAGAGGAGCAGTGACAAAAATATGTCTAATGAAGAGCAGTCTCTACATAGCTCTGCCTTTCCTATCTCTTCCTTGGCAGCCTTGTCTTCATGTGGCAATGCATAAATAAAACTGTGTTTGGCTGACATCATTCACAAAAACTGTTTCACATTACTAAAAGAATGACTCCCAGGGATTGGATGGTGTGCACTCAGGAAAGAATTGTTCTTGGTCCATTGAAGGCACTCTTGAAAACGTGAGATTTCTGGAGCTCAGATTGTCTGACCATTTCTGAACAAACAAACATTTCTTTGTTGTGTTTAGCATGAATTTTCGTATGAGAGACTGTCTGTATAGGAAGAGAGACCACAGGCCTGGGAGGCCCTGAGTTCTGGTTCTGGACCTGCAATGCCAGCCCTGAGGGTCCTAGAGGAGGTAGGGCCTAGCTCCACTGGAGCCACTTCATGTAGTTCAGTTTGTCTCAAGAAGGTTTGGTGGGCATGGTGGTGATGGACCGATGTTGGACTAGATGCTCTTAGTGGTCTTTTCCAACCTTAATGATTCTATCATTCTAAGATAGCTGAGCATTGGACCAAGGGGAGCTGTTCTGGATAATACATAACACCATGCAGAGCTCTCACAGCCTTTAAATAGACTTGTTTGTAGCATACTACAAGAGCAGAATCTGACAAGATCCAGTGGAGGAAAACTTATCTGATTCTTTGGAAATATATATAGTAACTTTCATCTGCCTGTGTACATTATAAGATTTAAAAAAAAAGAGAGGTGGGTCTTTCTTTTCTACTACAGTTTGGTTTTGATAAAAAACTCTCTCCTGTTTGATGGGAGATAGATGTGAAAATATGAAGAGCATAGCTGAGTGGAAAGTAAAAAGAAAGCAATATAAATATCTCTGTACCTATAGTTGGGGCTTTATGTACTTAATTATCTATTTTTGCCACAGAGCCTGTAGAAAATATACTTAAATAGAGAATAGGCAAATAAATTACTTTCAAAAGTAAAAAGATGTGTACTTTCCCACTTCTTTCTCTCTTTTTCCTTCTTTCCTTCTTCTTTCCTTCTTTCCTTCTTCTTTCCTTCTTCTTTCCTTCTTCTTTCCTTCTTCTTTCCTGCTTCTTTCCTGCTTCGTTCCTGCTTCGTTCCTGCTTCGTTCCTGCTTCGTTCCTGCTTCGTTCCTGCTTCTTCTTCTTTCCTGCTTCTTTCCTGCTTCTTTCCTGCTTCTTTCCTGCTTCTTTCCTGCTTCTTTCCTGCTTCTTTCCTGCTTCTTTGCTTCTTTGCTTCTTTGCTTCTTTGCTTCTTTGCTTCTTTGCTTCTTTGCTTCTTTGCTTTCTTTTTCTTTTTTTGTAGGGCTGGGAGAAATTGGGAGGAATATTAAAGGGAATTGTTGAACTATGATTGGAGAAGTGTTTTGAACTTGTGCAGGTTTTCTTTCCCTATAACAGAAGAAGAACCTTTGAAAAATTAATACAAATAACTTCTGTTTTTCTCAAAGGGCTCCCATCCCATCCCATCCCATCCCATCCCATCCCATCCCATCCCATCCCATCCCATCCCATCCCATCCCATTGCTTGTAATGCAAGTTTTGCTGGTAATGCAGGTTTTGAGAAATTGCCTGCACAATAAAGCAGAACTCTACTGTGTCCTGTTGAGCTGTTAAAAAACCTGGAGCTTATTTGCAGGCAGGGAAAGTTCCGGCTTCCACAGAACTTGCAACTGATGTGATTTTCATCCTTTATGTTTAGATCTTGACAGTGTCATAAATCAATGATAAATGTGCCAGTCTTTTGGGTATTTTCAGCAGAAGGCAATCTTTTCTGCATTTTTAAAGCTCGGGAGTGTTATGATATGTGGAACTTATACATTCTCAGGTTCTTATGTAAAGCCTAGACCAGCTGCATTCCTCTTAAATGGTAATACTTAATGTTGTATTTGGATTCTAATTTAAAGTACCTTTTCACTTTATTTCATATTTTTGCATTTCCGATAGTCTAGGGTGACTTTGCTTTCCTCTTCACAATTGTCTTCTGTATTGTGTGATGAATGTCTAAGGAGATTATGTTGCTGTTTGTCTTGGGAAAAATTACTCTAAAGATGAAATCCCAGGCTTAATTAAATAAGGTAGGAATATCAGGGGAAAGAATTTTAAAAACTTACAGCTGACCATCTGAAGGTTCAAATAAAGCCATTTCTCTAATGGCACTGTGTCCTAAAGTGCTAGACAATAAACCTCTATTCCTTCCAGCTCTTCAGGCATGTCACTTTCTCCATGTTAGTACTTCCAATTAAGTGAAAAGATGCCAATTGGATACTTGCAAGATCAGGTTCGGGTATCTTTATACACATTCCATTATCTTATTTATCCTCTGTTTTTCTTGGCAGAGAAGGAAATGAGGCATATTAAATTGCTATCTTCATGTCTGCTTTCTCTTTCCCTCAGTAACTTCTAAATCTATTGCCAATTTGAAAGGGGGTGGGAGAAGGTATCGAGGATAATTACTTTTCTACCTGCTTGATGAAAATGAGCAGCTGAATAGATGAGAGACCCAGATTAGCGTCCTTGTTGAGGGGAGAACAGGGAAAGAGCTGAGCTGTGATGTATGCTTTGGCTATAACAGTTGCTCATGCCCGGACTTGCATGCAATTGCAACATCTGTTTTCTTTTGGTAAGCTTCTTAGGGCAAATGACCATGTGCTGAGCCTACAGGCAGGGAGACAGAAAGCTTTGTGGAGAAGGAGCATAAAGCTAGGAAATGCAAAGAGCACGAAGCTAACAATTAATGGAACCATTTACTTGATGCTTGTATGAAGCTATTTCACTGCTAATGTGTTGACAACAGTAATTTATTATATTAAAAGCATTAGAGTAAAAAGGCTTGAAAGTCGAAGGTATTTGAGTGTCAAAGACTTGTTGGTAAATCACAGCTTTAATACTCTTCTGAAACGATTAGCAATTTTAACACTCTACATTATTTGGATGCTTATCTCTAGCTTTCAGAGGACAAGATGCTGTACATCACTATAACAAAACTGTATTTCATTTCCACTCACCAGTTACAAATATTTAATGTTTAGGGCTATATTACTAACACATACAGAATTGTTGTTGTAAAAAAATATTTTTGAGTTTTACCAGACTGACATTCTGTAGTATTGCCCACTGGTGCAAACTGCTGCATTCACGGCTTTTTCATATGTGCCAGGCATTGCACAGAATGCAAATGATGCGCATGCAGTGTGGCTGGCTTGCATCAACATCAACAATGTTGTCAGCACTTGCACAAGCAAAATAAATACAGGTACTTCTTGAGAAATTTCATATCTCTATTTTGATGAGATGAAGGAAAATATCTTGTAGGTAGATACTGGACTATGCGGGCCTTAGTTCAGACCAGGTAGCTCCTAAAAGTTTAAACAGGAGATACTTCACCCAATGTGGCTTTCTATATTTCTATATTTCTATACTCCAGAGTCCATCTATTCTCTTTGGCCCAGATAGGTGTGATGTGTGTCTTTACAGAAGGGGTTAATGAGACTGGAGAGCTCAGCAGTCCATGGTTATGGACTGGTGCTTTAACTGGTGCTTTTTGTGTTTCCTGGGCAATAATGATTGTCCCTAAAGATAACTCATGAAACCTGATTCCATGTAGTTCAACACTATTATAGTGATTGAAATAAGCAACTTTTCCAATTTTGCTTGTCTGAGACCCATCTAGGATATATAGAGAATCATCATATATATAAAATATATAACTTTTATATCAGTAAGATATAATGAGATTAAAAATATGCAAAAAAGACTTAAAGAGAATTCTCAACACTAGAAATTGTAAGATATCACCTATACTTATGGTAAAATGTGCATTACCTAGCTGAATGCAATTTTTCTTAATACTCATTTTAGTGAGATTTCTGGTAAAAATGTTCAAAAGAAAAATAGAGATCTGAAAGTTTAACTTAGGAAAATCAACAAAAGTGTGAGTTTAGGAAAGAAGAAATAAAATTAGCATTCAGATATAAGAAAAGCTTATATTCTCCTATGTAGTTAACAAATAACAAGGTATTTCTAAAGAACTGTTGTTTGCCTCCAAAAATGACATAATGTGGATTTATGTATGGTGTGTAGCCTTTTGGCTCAGGATATCTCCAGAAAATTTGCAGAACTCCCCACTGCAGTTGTGGAGTGGGCTCTTTCAGCCAGGAACAGGGATTGGAAGAAGAAAAAACATGCCTATTTTTGATTTTTGTGACTAAAAGTATTGATTAATAGCATAATGTGCTGCTAGCTGCATTACATCCATCGCTAGAGGAAGAAATAGAAGAATGGCAGTTATCCTTGATTAAATCTCAACTCAGAAGTAGTGATGCTCTGAGATTTTTGAGATGATAGTCTCTACATTCACAAGTGAGATAGGAAGAAGATTGAAACACCTAACAAGAGTGTAAAATGTGCAATCACAACAGAAAAGTGGTTCTTCAGGAAATTCTTGTGTGAGTAAAGGAGGATGAAGAAATTAACTTCTTTGGCTGACATTCCCAGTTTTAAAATCTTCCATTAAAATCTTTGAAGCTAGAAATGAACAGGCAATTGCATTATTTGAAACTATCAGCTTTAACAAATATGCTTCAGAATAGCATTATATCTTACATAATGCTGCATTTATTTTCTAGAAATGTCCCCACTTCGTCAGTAAAATTGCAATATTTCAATATGTCATGGGTACAGTGCTCCTGTTGAATTCATGGTATCTTTAAACAAATGTCTCTTTTATTGCTGTTGTGTTGTTTGGAGACACATCAGTGTGTGCTGACTTTTACCTGTCTACTTTTATTAGTAAACAATATTTTTCTTTGAAAACATGACACTCAATCTATTGTCTGCATATTCAATGATGATTTTTTCCAGAGAGTATAAATATAAAATAATCCAAGTTGATATGTTTTCCAAAGTTTTCAATTTTTTTTAATACTGCTTGTTTGAAGACTGTAGAAAGGCCTTCACTGCTCACTGCCAGAAATTATTTTATTATAATGCTACTAGTTTTTTCCTGAAACCACATAATAGATAACCACTAAGACTTCAGATTTATAAAGTGTTGTCAACATAACTGTGAGTGGAGCAGTGTGTTGTATGGACATATTACCTAGTAACATTTAAAGTTTTGTAGAGCACAAGCTTTTATTAAAAAGGAGGCAGGGGCAGAGCTATAACTTGTCTGTAGACAAAAGCTTGCTTTAAAAAATGAAATGCCCTCAGCAAATCTGTGGACAGGATGAAACAGTAGCTTGAAGAGGTATGGTATGCTACCTTTATCTAAAAGGATATTAATTCTGAAATGTAGTTTCTGAAAGTTTAGGTGTAAAACATTTTTCTCCAATATGTGCTATTTTATTAGAAAAAAAAATGAGCATACTGGAATGAACCAAAGAAAAGATGAGGAGTGTACCACCTGCATTTCCTTCTAAGGTGACCTCTAGAAAGAATGTAATTCACTGTTATGAAAGTCTCTGTAGGAGTACTGCATTTTCATGTAGAAGGAGTACTAAGAAGTACTTTTTAAGAATAAATGTTCACAGATATCCAATGTTAAGTGCTGAACTGTGTTCAGTGATATTCACCATTATTTTATATTCACTTCCACAGATGAATATAAATTCATTCAGATGAATTCAGTCCCTGAAGTAGCAGTGAGATGCAAAAATCTCTGAAGTGTCCTTGCAGGTTCATATAAGTATTGATGCAGAAATCACCTGCATGGATACTTTGGTCATTCTTGGTAGTCATTTAGGAAGCAGAAACAATTGACTCATAAGTCAAAATGTTCAAATGAAGTGAAATGCATAAATGGATTCAGGGTGCTATCTCTGATGAGTGGCTTGCAACTTCCAGACCCAGTTCTGCAATCAGAGTACATTGCTGCAGAGTTTAGAAAAAAAGTTGCAAAATCCAATAAAGGTAGACCTCAGAAGCAATTCCTGTGATGTTTTGCAAGACAGAGCTTTTCTTCCTTGAATGAATATTAAAAGAAAATATGGAATCTTACTTCTGTTAGTTGGTGCGTTTAACTGAAAACTACTGGATCTAATTCTATTGTATGTTCTGCAGCTTTTACATCTGTATTGTGGTATTAAATTCAGTCAAGTATCTCCAGCATAAGACATAGGAACATAGCATCTTTTTCTGGTTTTGACTCATTTTTTTTTATCTTACTGTCAGGCTTAGAATCATAGAGCTGTTTGAGTTGGAAGGAACCCTTAAAGGTCATCCAGTCCAACTGCACTGCAAAGAATGGGGACAGCTACAATTAAATTAGGCTGCTCAGAGCCCCATCCAGCCTGACCTTGAGTGTCTCCAGGGCTGAGTCATCCATCGCATCTCTGGACAATCTGTTCTTGTGCTTCTCTACATTTATTGTAAAAACCCTTCTTTTATATCCTCTCAAAATCACCACTCTTTTGCCTGAAATCATTTCCCCTTGTCTTTCCACAGCAGACCCTGCTAAAGACTCTGTGCCCTTCTTTCTTAACAGCCCCTCATTAGATACTGAAAGGCTACTCTCAGTTCTCTCTGGAGTCTTCTCTTCTCCAGGCTGAACAGCCCCAGCTCTCTCAGCTTGTCCTCATAGGAGAGGTGTTCCATCTCTAGGATAATTTTTGTGGCCCTCATCTGGATGCGCTCTGACAGCTCCATGTCTCTTCTACACTGAGGACTCCACATCTGGATACAGTGCTCCAGGTGAGGTCTCACCGGTGCAGAGTAGGGGGGCAGGATCACTACCCTTGACATGCTAGCCACGCTTCTTTTGATGTGGCTTAGGATATGGTTGGCTTTCTGGGCTGTGAGGCATATTGCTCACTCATGTCTAGCTTGCCATCCACCTTATGAAGTTCTCCTGGGCCCGTTGTCGAGCCTGTCTGAGTCTCTCTGGATGATATCTTGTCCCTCAGGTGTGTTGACTGCACCACACAGCTTGGTGTCATCTGCAAATTTGCTGAGGGTGCACTCAGTCTCACTGTGAATGTCATTGATGAAAGTGTTAAAAAGCACCAGTCCCCATACTGACCCCTGAGGGACTGATCACTGATCACTGATGTCCATTTGGACACTGACCACCACTCTCTGGGTAGGATCTTGCAACCAGTTCCTCATCTATCGAACAAGCCACCCATCAAATCCATTGAACAATCCGCCAATCAAATCTTTCCATTGTGGAGAGAAGAATGGGGGACCATGTCAAAAGCCTTTCTGAAGTCCAAACTGTTGACATCAGTGGCTGTTCCCTTGACTTGGTGAGCATTTTTGGTGAATGTTACAAAAGCACTAACAACTGCTTGAGGATACAAAAAGACCTTTGTTTAGGACTGAATGTTTGTAATACTAAGAAAATAAGTGATATATGAGGGACAGAAGTTCCATCTATTTGCAGGAAGCTTTATTCTGCATTCTCTTGGATGTACAGTACCAAAGTGTCTTTAATTATCTTAACCAACATGAATAGTCAAGACATTTCAGCTGAAGGTTAAGCACTACTGAGTGTTGTTGATCAGTAGGGTCTAACACAAAGCGTGGTTGCTGTTTGCAATAAAAAAGAGCAACAGCGTTCAACAGCAGAAATAAGAGCTCCAAAGGATCTTGGAGAAGAGTGTCTTTTTGGAGAAAACTGTCTTTTTTTTTCTAGTGGCAGAACCAAAGGTGGTATTGCTGCTTATTCTTTGAATCCAAATACATATTTGGCTTTCTGGCTTTTTATGAACAGTTATCTGGGTGTTAAATTGAGATAAGCCAGCAATTTTAACAGCAAAGCCTATGTATTATTTAAATGAAAACTGCCACTGTATCACTAGTTTCTTTCAGTGCCTCACTTGAGTAGCAAATGTATTTATCTTTTACTGTCACTATAAAATGCCTTCCAACACAAAGCTGCAAACATCACAAGGGAACTATCTCCTCTCTTGTAACAATGCATTTATTATTTTACCTTGAACTGTCACAGTGTATTAGAAGAAGGGTTTTTTATAAGGTGCCTCATATTTATAAAAATTATGTTCATTTATATATATTATGAGAATTATAACATTTGTTTATTGTTGCTAGTAAAAGCAAATGATCTGTTCAGCTGCATTTAATCAAATAAAATTAGTTCATTTGCCAGTGCACACTGCTGAGATTTTACTTTCAACAGACAACAGAGGGTTTTATGCTGTGTTTTCTTCTGTTTCCTGAAGAATATAAGTGGACTCTCACACAATAAATTCTGATAAAAAGCCCATCTCCGCCTTGCAGGCTTATGGTATTGATTAGATTTATATTTATGAAGATTCACGTGATGACTGTTTTGACCCTCTGCGGAACATACGTATACATATGTTTGATGGGTTAAAGTTATATTACGAAAGTTGCCTACTAAGCAGCTTTTTCTTTCAGCAATAACTTTTCCTTCCTCAAAAGTAGCAGAATTAAAGACATTCTGAGATTTACCTGATGTTTCAAAAAATACATTTTCTGACCGTGAACATGATGCATGATGAACACAAAGAATGTTACATTTGAAATAGGCTGGAGGGAAGGACTATTACAGCAATATTTTACTCAGTTCATGTTGGTCTCAATATTTCAGATATGGTCATGTTGAAAAAGTGGCAAACTGGTGAATATTACCTGTAATATGTCAGCATTCAAATCAGAAAGTGAGGTATACTTGCTGCTGTGGGAACTGATGGTCTCCAAGTATCATGTGCTTCCACATTCAGAGATATGTACCAAATTATACCAGCTAGGAGGGCATATGTCACCACACACCAAACATAAATTAAGGCTGTAAATTAATTAAGAAACTTATTTTTGTCTAAGAGGTCAAAAATAACCCTGCTCTATTGTCAAGATTATAAAATGTTTTTTATTAACATGTTGTCAATTTGAGTTTTACAAGTAGTTGTGCATCCAGTGTTGCAGAGCTTGTTTCCACAGGGCCTTTCTTGGGCCACTGTTCTGAAAATTCTGCAGTTCTTAACTAGTAGTCACTTTCATTTCCCTCTATAAAATCTGATCTAGACAGAGGGAGAAGGGAATGTAAGTAGTAAAGGTTTTTTGGGAGCCATCATTATTATTCTGTCACTTTCTTCATGAAACTTCATTTCAGAAAATTTCCCCACCCATTTTGAGACCCTTTACAGCCTTCCCTTAGAACAGAGATTGTCAAGTGAAAGTAAATATAGGATGATCATTTAGAAACTGTGTAGAACTGAGGAAAGTGAAGAACAATGGACCCATTCCCAAAGTAAGAATATCTTGTGGATGAAAGGTGAAAAAAAAACTGAGTCTGAAAGTCCCATTACAATTAAATGATCACAGACAGACCAGTTTGATTTCCAGTAAATTTACTGATGCTGATCATAAATTTCTATTACTATTACTAATAATAAATAAGTCATTTACTTTCATCTGAATGCCTGAAAAGTGTATGTATATTTACACTATCAGAAATGGATATTCATCTTGGAAGTAGAATTCAAAATGTTCTTAGGTATTTTGAGGATATGCCTTTTAAAGAAGGCAAATACGTAACACTTCTTCAAAACCACTTCTTTTTAAGGAGACTTAAGCTGAAGAGTTGAGGAATAACAATTTCAGAAGCACTGATTTCTAATTATTCTGGAGCATTTGTGAAGTCTTGGGTACATTCTTTAGCAGGGCAGATGCTAATAAAATCCTATAATAAATTGCTTCTTTTGCTTTTAGTTTCCCAAAGAATCACGGATGCGTTTCATATATTTACCACAGTAACAATAACAACTGATTTTTATTTTCCTTTTTGTGAGGGAGAAATTGCTAAAAAAATCTTCAGTTTCTTTGGAAAGTCAGGCATGGTAGTTCATCCTCAGTCTGGCATACATTAAGTGCTTCATATCCTGTGGATTATTCAGAATTACTCCTAGCATAGTGAAAAATTATTTTTCTAACAGGTTGGTGAAATAATGATTTGATAAAATAATTAGACTTCTGCAATTCACCCATATTTTCATATATTTGCATGCTTTCATATGAGAATGAGTCTCTGAAAACATAAAAAAGTCACAGTTTCTCTTAAAAAATGTACTTCTAATGCATTTTCTGTCTTTTCACTGGTTTATAGTATTGATCTGACTTTTTTCAAGCTCATCGCCCAGATATTCCAATTAGCCTGACTATTGATTAGACTACTGGATCACAAGCACTGTTTGAATCTGAATCTTCGTGGCTAGGTCAAAACTTGATGTTGCTTGGAATGTTGTTTAATCAGTCATCAGCTCGATTACTCTGAAGGACTAAATGAGATCTCAGTTTAATATCTGTTTCCACATGCACTCACTTTAAATTGACATTACTGCAGTTCACGTAATGATCCTCTTGTTTCAGAATTGTGTTATTGGAAATGTCCTTTACAGGTAACACTCTTGAACCCCATAGGTAGCCTAAAATGACAAATATTTTCTAAGGCAGTATTTGAAGAAATTGCAGCAAATGTATTAGTGGAAGATTCAGTTGAGGATTTCTCTTGGTTTGTTTCCAGGCATTGTGAATGTCTTTCTCTTCCACCAAGGCAAAAAAGATTAGGCTGCCAAAGGGACCAGAAATTCTTCATGTAATATAAACTTGCTCATTTTCTAAATCTCGATCCCATTTGTTCCTGATATGCTTATTCACAACTCAATTTTATTAATTTTTATATATAATCCCTGAAACAAGAAATACCTAACAGAGGACTAAGCCATAAATTTATACAAATCAGTGGTGTCATACAGCTTTCCTGCCTGTGTCTCTATTTATGGTGCATTAAAGCTGAGTCACAAGAAAATCAAGGGTTTATGAAGCTTCTTTCATAAACCAGAAAATATAAAGTTTTATTGCTCTTTAGGCACAGATTATTAATGCTGTAATGACATTAAAGAGTATTAAATGCAAATTTGCAAAGCTCCAAAGAGCTTTATTAGGATAAGCAACATTTTTATTGAGTCACTGTTTTAATGAAAATCTGGGAAAGTAAATGTAAGCGAAGGCCACCACAGATGTTCAGCTATGCTTCATCAGGGAGTAAGCTGCTGAGTGCTTGGGGGGAGAGGAGAAAGCTTGGGTGCACCCAGTCTTTATGGACATTTACTCCAGTTGATCTGTAGCTTGTGATGCATATAAAACACAAAGGAGCATTCAGTAATAAAATAGGAAAAGATCAGAACCTGTATAATACTGTAATGAACATGCCAGTTAAAGCAAATGAAAGAGATTCTAGTCTACCAAGTGCTTTGTATGGTGTCACTTAGTATGGTGAATTTCTAAGGTGAAATAAGAAATGACGGTCTTGATTCTGTAGGCAACACTCAAGTGAGATTCTATCTCTGTGAGGTTTTCTTCCCTCCAAAAATCTCTACTTGTAAATTAATTCTGCTAATGCTGATCATATTACGATAGCAATATGGTTATATTGTTCAATAAAAATTGCAGGCTTGTACAAATGAACTTGTACCATGGATCATACTTTTATGACTTTTGCTTAGATGATAGTCTAGAACTATCTCACACTTGACACACTGTGGCACCTTTGAAGTATAATATCCTATTTTGGGTGTGTGACAGAAGCTATTAAGTATCATTTCAGAAGGCTAGATATGATGTGAAATCTTCTTTTCAGTGTAATTATTAAAGTATATAATGTGCAGAAGATCTTGAGTTGATTTATAAGCACAGAGGTTGTATATATCAGGAAACTATTTCTTGACTCTGTCATACACTGCTAGTACTTTTACATGGTCCGGATTTCCACAAAAAAATTCTGGAATTACTCAATCCTGTTTTATAAGAAGGATTAAGGAGTGAGACAGAATATCACAGGAAGCGTTTCTAATGCTGCTGGGACTATGTGTGCTACTATATCCCACACTATGGCAGCTTTCATATTTGTAAACTCCTTGTCTTATGTTTTCTTGATGTGTCCAGGAAATAAGCTTCTTTCTAAAATTTGAGAGCTGAGTCATAATATGGTCCATCACCTTTTTGTACTTAGGCAAAGAGTGCTTGTCTATCTTAATGATGTTGAAAAACTCAGGTAAAGTTGTCTGGGGCCAAATTTGGCAGTTCATACAGAATCCCAAAGTCACCTAACTAAATACTTTTGAAGCTTAAGAAGAGTTCACTTGTGGCTGTCCAAATCTTGAAAAAAAAACAAAACAATCTGTAGATCACTTCTCTAGTATGGGCATCTAGATGAGAAAGTATTGTATCATCAGATCGGCTGAGTCCTTGAACGGATGTTTTTAATCAGACAGCTGATAAGAGATCCTGTTTAATGTCATTCTTTTTTTAAGAAGTGACTTGAAGCTAATTAATCCATGTTGCAGACTAGGATGTAAAAGAAAGTATCTGGCCGTTTCTTCGAGTCTATTACCTTACTGTCATCAAAACAATTCTAGAGGAACACTATATTAGAAGCCATTTAGATACGTGCTTCAAATTAACGAAGGTGGCTTTTAAATGCTAAGCAGTATCTTTAGATACTGTCTAACCAGTCAAATAAAGATCCCATAGTAAGAGTCAGGTGTAATTTGATTGATGATAACATAATCATGTTATCATCAATGAGGGAGGGAGAGCTGATCTGCCAGAGGGTAGAAAGGCTTTACAGAGGGACCTGGATAGACTGCATTGATGGGCCAATGTAAACCCTTTCAACAGGGCCAAGTGTCGGGTCCTGCACTTTGGTCACAACAACCCCAGGCAACCCTACAGGCTTGGGGAGGAGTAGCTGGAAAGCTGCCTGACGGAAAGGGACCTTGGTGTGCTGATGGACAGTTGGCTGAATATGAGCCAGCAGCGTGCTCAGGTGGCCAAGAAGGCCAATGGCATCCTGGCTTGGATCAGGAATGGTGTGGTGAGCAGGACTAGGGAAGTAATCCTGCCCCTGTACTCGGCATTGGTGAGGCATCACCTCTAGTACTGTGTTTAGTTTTGGGCGCCCCAGTACAGAAAGGATGTGGAGGTGCTGGAGCAGGTCCAAAGAAGGGCAACAAGGCTGGTGAAGGGCTTGGAGAATATACACTATGAGGAGACACTAAAGGAAGTGGGGCTGTTTAGTCTGGGGAAGAGGAGACTGAGGGGAGACCTCATTGCTCTCTTCAAATACCTGAAAGGTGATTGCAGTGAGAGCGGGGCTGGTCTCTTCTCAGTGGTGACAGGTCACAGGACAAGGGGAAATGGCCTCAAGTTGCGCCAGGGGAGGTTTAGGTTGGATATGAGGAAAAACTTCTTTACAGAAAGGGTTGTTAAGCACTGGAACAGGCTCCCCAGGGAGGTGGTTGAGTCACTCTCCCTGAATGTATTTAAAAACCATTTGGATGTGGTGCTTGGGGACATGATTTAGCGATGGGTTGTTAGAGCAGTATGGTTAGGTTGCAGTTGGACTTGATGATCTTGAGGGTCCTTTCCAACCTGAGCAATTCTGTGATTCTATGATAATGACTAGAATTATCTAATAGATCTATATTTTCTAAATGCAATGTATAATTAATGTCAGGAAATATCTGTAGCATTTCAACCATTCCTGTTAATTTTACCTGTGGAATAATCATGCTGTTCCCATTATCTATATTTACACTGCATTGTATCAAAGATTCTTCTATTTAGGGCAAAATTATGCCACTGACCTTTAAAAAGTTATCTTATTCCTTAGAGTCCAGGAAAACATGATGGGTTATGCACTGCTCTCTCAGACTCAGGATGTTAGGCTCTTGCTTTGCAAAACATTTTTCCCATATGAATTTTTAATATAGTACTTAAATTTATGCTCTCCTGTTATGTCTTAGAAAATAGAAATGGTGTAGATTTATTTCCAGTCTTTAAAAGTTTGAATTTTAACTCAGTAATCACCATGAGTTAGAAAACATCTGAACTCGATCTGTTTTCAGACTCTCACTACAAGAAAGACACTGAAGCCCTGGAGTGTGTCCAGAGAAGGGCAATGAATCTGTGAGGGGTCTGGAGTGCAAGTCTGATGGGGAGCAGCTGAGGGAACTGGGCTCGTTCACCCTGAAGAAGAGGATGTTCAGGGGAGACCTCATTGCTCTATACGACCACCTCAAAGAAGGTTGTGGTGAGGTGGGAATCAGACTCTTCTCCCAGGTAACAATGATAGGATGAGAGGGAATGGCATTAAGTTGTGCCAGGAGAGGTTCAGGTTGGATGCTAGAAACAACCTCTTCTCAGAAAAAGTGATGAGGCACAGGCAAAGGCTGCCCAGGGAGGTGGTGGAGTCACCGTCCCTGGAGGTGTTCAAGGGCCATGTGGATGTGGCACTGAGGGACAAGGTCAGTGGGCATGGTGGGGGTGGGCTGATGGTTGTACTAGATGGTCTTAGAGGTCTTTTCCAGCCCTAATGATTCTATTTTTTTATGGATGCAGTGGGTCTCAAATTCACGACACATACAGTCACAAGAACAGCCTCTGCAGAACACAAAACTGCAAATTCCTTATTGAAAGTAGGGCTCTCTTGACTTGCTCCTGGGTCTTAAAAAAGCATCACCATTGCTTTATGATGTGCTTTATACATAACTGTTCTATATATCTTGATACTTATGTAAATGAAAAATGGTCTTGGGAACCAGATGCCTATCAAAGTACGGATGCCTTTAAAAGAATTTGGGACCCAAATATCTGTGAAATGATCAGAATCTTGTCAAAAAGAGCCATGATGAATCAGAAGAGGAGAGGAAAAGAAAAATGAAGAAAAAAAATCCATGTCACGAAAGAACCAATAACACTTATCTTTACAACGGCTGATTTATGACAGAGAAAACTGTCATCAATGCTTGCTAGAAGAATTAGGTGTTAGCACAAAAGGTAATTGTAAACCTTAACTATTTTAGGATCCATCATAACATTATCTGGTGTATCCTTGTTTTATTTCAAAAAGTGTTGGACTCGAATCTGGTTGCCACAAAGCATATTCACAATGACTAACTTCAAATATATAATTAAGATGTTTGCATTAGGAAACTGAGCTGTCTGTATGGAGAATACATAAAATCAATTGGAAATACAGAGCGTTGTCAGAATGCCTAAAATCTGTGCTTGAGAGCTTTAACTCTCTCTTTACTGTGTAGGCAACATTTGCCCCAAATACTGAAAGTAGATTCTCCAGACTGAGTGTGACCTTTTTTCTGAGCTGATATTCAAAATTATGTACATTAGCGAAAAGCAAACAAGCAACACCCCACACCTCAAAAAAGAAAACAAAACAAAAAAACCCTAGAATTCAAAGTGCTTTTTAAAATTATAACTTTTTTTTTCCTTTGAAGCTACACATCCTTAAAAAATGAACTGTTCTCCTTCCTTCTTTGTTTTCCTTCAACAGCAATACTATACCTATTTAAATTACAGTTGGTACTTTGTCAAAGAACTTCTGTATGGATGAAGTGCTGCTAGAGAAGAAAGAGAGTATCATGTAGACCCCAAATGCATTAGTGCACGTCACACTTGTACAGTGCAGCAACTCTGCCTGTGAAATAACTGGCAAAGAAGTCTAATGGAGCTGCATAGTTGAATGTTGTCTTCAGTGCTTATTTGTGCTTCATGTAAGAAGTGATAATTTGCATAATGTCACAAGGTAATGATAGATGTTTTTAAAGGGCACCATAGGCCAAAGGATAGTAGCAGTTAGAGAGAAAATATGCTAGGAGCCATGGTTTTATTTTTAAAAGTGATGCTTATATTTTAACATGTAATTCATGCATATTAGCTAAACGTTTACAAAGATTGTGAAGACAAGTTGATACTACGCTTAGCCAGTCAGATTTTCTCTGTCTTTCATTCCTTGCCTCAACAACTTAATGCAGTCTAAAACTTTGCTTTACTGGCTCTTAACATCTACTAGTACTTATATTTCTGTCTTCCATGGTATAGTTTAAAGAAAACCAACAAACAATTGAGAAAATGCCAGTGGGATGCATTAGGGATCAATGTTACATAACTACATCTTCTAAATGAGCTGAAATTGTTAGAGCTCTGTGAAGGTGAAGGTCCTGTTGCAAGAGTAAGATATATGTATACCCTTTAAAAATAAACAAATAAACAACAGGAAAAAATAGGCTGCAAAAGTTATTTCTGAAATACAAGACATCTAACCAGCTACACAAGCAAACCAGATAGCCTAAAATATTGTCCAAGAGGCAGCTGCCCTGACAAGAAATGAATTGTAAGAATGTAGTCTGAAGCAATCTGAAGTTGTCTTATTCTCCAGGTGATCATTTCTAAGGTCAAGACAGAGAACCAGGGCAAATACTGAATTTTGTTTATTCATGGTCAGTTAATAGCTTATTCACCCCTTGAAAGTCTGTGCCACTTTTTATGCATTTGGATGGAAAGGAGCATTAGTTTGGAGCAGGGACCTCCATTTAGGTATTATTTTGCTGTATTTTCTGCAACTTCTTAATATGCATGAACTGTGACACTGAATGAATCTGGATGCAGTTAAGACCTTTCAGTACTGGAGCTCGGTTATGTTGATATGTAAAAATATTTTTTCCCATCTTTGTCTATTCCTGACCCTACTCCTCCCCTCTCCTTGACCCTTATCTTTACTGCTGATATGTATTTTCTTTGTTATCAGTTAATGTGAAAATAAACAGTGTTGTACTTCAAACAGAAAATCTTGTATCATTTGATCTTTACTTGTTTAGCCTCATCAGTGAAGCAGCAGAGCTTGTAAGGTAATGGAGCATGTTCTGAGAAATTCTGCTGCTATCAGAGACGGCTGTCACCACACTGCAGAGCAAAACACTTTAGTGGGGGTGGCCATTAATAAATGAGAGTTTGCATTTACTCCTGGATCAAGCATGTGTAAAAAAACATGTAAATGACTGCAGCTGTCCTGTTTTAGTCCAGTCTCTTATTTTATGGCTAACAGAGATGTGACAATAAGCATCAAAGAGCAAAATGTTTTGCACTGTTGAGTAAATGAAAGTCTGTGTTAGCAAGTAAGTATAAAGTAATTATAATTTGAATTCCTGGGGATCAGGCACTGTCCATACTATCCTATTACACATCATCCCTGAGCAGAGGGTGATGTCTTCCAAATAATTTCCTGCAATATCACCTCCCAGAGCATCCCCAGCAGATCACTGGCCACACCTGGTCTAAACACTCTCACAACATCTCCTAGAGTGCTGGGACCTGCAGGGGTAGATGAGCATCCTCGGGATTGGCACTTTCTTGGGAACAGAGAGGAGTTTTAAATAATTTTTAATATTTGCCAGACCTCACAGTAAAGTCAACATGAATTTATTACATATGCATTTCTATGCTAAATGCAGTATGTAAGGAAGTAATTGCATTCAGAAGGAGATATGTGACATCTATGCTTACTAAAGACTTCTAATTTCATTTAGCACCAGATGACTTTTTTGTCTGTTTCACTCAATTAAAAAGCTGTCACGATGCTTACAGAAGCGTGTCAGCTGAACTAGTCCTTTCGCAAACACTGTCCTCAGACTTCCGTTCTCTGAAGTAGATACTAATCAAGGGCAAGATCCTTGTTACATTCTCATTTTCCACTTGTTCAGACTGGGATTACCTTTGAAGGGTTTGCTCTGAGTTCAAAACTTGATACTTAATGAAGGCACCATTTTAAAAACTTTTCCCAGAGGACAGTTGATTTCCTGATTATCTTGGACATCTTGTGTCTCTTGGAGTTATCACTTGGCCAAGTAACACAAAAACTCCAACCCACTTGTAAAAGATGAATATTTAACACTGGCTTTGGTACTTGACATGACTATAAAAAATTGTTCACATCCTTAAATGAAATTCTACTTGTCCCTGTAAAATGATAGGGTAGAGATTAAGCTTAATATGCTAACCCTTTACAACCTATGTATTGAAAACCCATTTTTTATGGTGAGAGTAAGCAATGGAGCTAATTTTTATTTCAGATGAATATGATAGAAAACAAATCCTCAAACTTGCCGTGATAGTGTCATACAACTGCTGGTTTTGCAGTAGACTGACATTCTGGTTTGGTCAAACTGGTGAAAATGTTGCCTTTTGATAAATGCAAACTGCTGCCTGTATAGGCTTTAGGAAAATGTTTATTATTGGGTTATTTTTAATCCAGTCAGGATATAAAAAGTGCCAAAGCCATGGTTATTTTTTATTAGTTGAGACTAGGAATGCTAAACTGGGGGGAAACGTGATCTATTCTAGGTTGTGTTTGTGAAGATACTTAAATGGGCTGATAGGACCATTTATTTATAGAATACTGCATGGGATGAATATTGGCTTCCTTGAGCAAGTCTAAAATCATTGCAGATGGCTTCCAGTAGATGCGTGCTCTGTAAAATTCCATTTGAACATGAGAAAAAAACTTCTTTACTTTGAGGATGACAGAGCACTGGAACAGGCTGCCCTAAGGGGTTGTGGAATCTCCTTCTGTAGAGGTATTCCAGACCCATCTAGATGCCTACCTGTGTGACCTGCTGTAGGGAACGAGCTTGAGCAGTGGGGTTGGACCAGATGATCTCTTCAAACCCCTACAATTCTGTAATTCTGTGGTTCTGTGAAAATAGTTTATTTTTTGCTTCTGAATGAACATCTTCTGTCTTGTAGGTATTGGCTAAAATGAATCATTTGTGAAAATGCTATGAAAGTTTATAACAAGAAATAATAATGAAACAAATTGGGACAAAGTTGTTAGGAGAAGCAAAATTTAGTACTGCAACTACAGTATCATACAATATAGTCATACGGATTCTGCTTCTACTTATATTACTGCACATTTACAGTGAAATAGATAGACTCAGCATAACTTTGTAGTGGTGAAAACTACAGAAGAATCTAGCTTAACAAGAAACATGAAAGAGTAGCATTACCTAATTATCTTTCCAACCTCTTGAAATTAATAATTTAGATTGTGACTGCCCCTAAATACTATTTTTTTTTGTTTTGTTTTGTAATTGTAGAGCATCTGGAATGAAGAGGTGATTGTACATAAATAAGGCTTAGGAAAACTATAAGTAATTATTGAGTCAATCTCTGTGATTCACATCTCTGAGATGAAACAAAATGTGTGTTAATGTTCTGTGAACATGAAATATCCCTTTTGCAAGAAATATTTACAAAATAACAACAATTTTTATTTTGATAGGATTTTTTGTGATTCCTTTTTATGCATAGTTCCTTAAATGCTTATTTTATTATCTATAATCCTAAATGTTCAATCTCATGTTCTCATATATCTTAATTTATAATAACAGTTCTTACTGTATATGGAAATGATTTAAAATGATACTCCTATTATTAGAACAGTAACAAATATGAAATTCTAAGACATAGGTGAAAGTAAGTTTCCCAGTCTTCAAAAAAATAACCAAATGAAAAAAAATATTTTATTATGATAAATTTGAAATTCACAGTTCAGTAAGTATTTAATCATGTCAATAAGTTTAAACACTCTGTGTACTTATGTGTTCAGTCCCTAAGTACTTTGGTGGCTAGGAACTGCACTGCTCTGCAAACTGTCAGCTGCTGACTTCCCTCATATTAATCTTCATTCTTGATTCGCTTCCTGCTTTTAGCTGATATTGTTAACAAGAATGAACATTAATGCTTCTCTAATGGCAATCAGTGAAGCTCTGAGAGACCATAACTTTACACCATTCAGAGTGGATCAAATTTGCAAGGAAGAGCAATGTCTATATGAGTAGGGCTGATTGTAAAGCTGTACCTGTCCTGATAAAACCAAGACTTTTTTTTTAAATAGTTACTAAGAGTCGTTTTCTATTTGTTCTGCTCTGCTCATCAGTGTTTTTCTCATGAAATGATTTTAAATTTGAATAAAGTATTTTATCATTATATTATATAATACTATGATACAATGGTAATATAATGCTACACTCTGCTATGCTGAGTAGCGTATATTAAAAAGATTTAGTGAAAGTTTTTGTGGATTCAGGATTTACACATGAGATCACCTTTGTGATCTAATTGAAATCACCCTTGTAATCTAACTGAAATTGCATTTTTTAACAGGGGAAGTAATATTTAATACTTCTTGAGCCTTATATAAAATATAATGTTTTATATAGATCGGATATGTTACTTTAAAAACTATTAGATATTTTAGAGTAAAAGTGCTAAATTATCAAATGGCTACTACTCTCTTGCATAATTGAAAGCATCCATTGCATAGTGTCCTTTTCTGCTTTTCTATTTACTCATAAAATGCACAAGATCAGGATCAGACAGAATTTTCCATGTGAGACATAATGCATGCAATAGAGAACATGTCTGAAGATGCAGAATTGTCAAAGATTTCAGTGCAGAAGAAACCCATGGATATCTAGGAAAACAAATTCATCGCTCTTTTACTATAGCAAAAATGGGTGGGGTTGTAAAACTGAATTTTTGAGCCACTGAGTCAAATTTTCTGCTATGACAATCACATCATGATTCATAACTCTATCAAATTTCATCTGAAACTCTCATTAGATTGTTTTCCTGCTACACTGAGTTTCCAGAAAGAAAATTTTCATTCCAGAGACTTATGATAATAATAGCTAGAAGCCTTAAAATAATTTTCATCTTCTATTTAACATGGACAGATCATGTATTTGCTTTAGTATTCTAACATTTGCCATACTCCTACACAGAAGTCTCAAACCTCCTCAAACTGGGCCAAATCAATTATATTATCAAAATCACCAGTGCTAGAATGTAGGTGAGAATGATGATGTGGCAGAGTCAGCCAAATAAAGACCCCAAAAAGAAATTTTTGGCTTTTTGTTGTGTATTGGAATGCCAGATAAACTGCCCATATGAGCAACTTGTTGATATTATAAATAGTGTTAAAATTCTTCCATGAATAGGGAGGAAAATATATCTTCTTGAGGAAAGCAGAATGTAGTTGTTCTAGTTCCTAGAACAAGGAAAAGGTAAAATAGCATGAAGTGATTTCATTACGTGGACATCCAAATACATCACATAGACATAAAGTAAAATATTTCTGTATTAGTGCTGATTTTTCTCTGAAATACTGTAGAACTAGTAAATAGAAAGACTTGGTAAAATCATGCTGGTAAAAAAGATAATTAAACATTAATACTTTAATCTTTTAAATCTCATTTCTGTTCTCATTCATGTAGGCCCAAAGCCACTAAGAATTTAGCTGTTCAACAGTGTGTCTTATTATATTCTATCCTTCTACCATCAGAACACATTATTTTAAGCTACATTATGTTCAACCAAGGACCAGAATGAAGTAAAGTAGAACTTTTAAGAGTGTGAGGAGCAAGAGTAAATTTCTGCAAGTTTACAGGGATAGATAAATTCAGCTTGGATATTTGAAATACATTGAATGCTTTGCATAAGTACAAAATTGTTGTAGGCAGTGTACCAAAGAAGAAGAAATATTCTAAGGGCAAAAATTCCTGTCTTGGCAAATTACGTCTGGAAACGTAGTCAGTTTCCTTTCTTTGCCTTTTAAAAATGTATTGAAAGACCCATTCTTGCCTACCCATAGGAGCCCATCAAATCCAACAGTGAAGAATCTTGAAAAAAATCCTGCACAAAGGGAAAAGAAAAAGGGAGAAGAAATATGGCATATTCTCTGTTAAACAGAAAATACTGTTTGCATTAAGCAGTACTATTTCTGTAAAAATCAGGGAGATGAATACTTTGGATTTTCTAGACCACGAGTTTTAGGTAGTACATGTGAAAAGGTGAAACAATGAATCAGAACTGTACAGCTTTTCACCTTTGAAAGATATTAAATGTACTAATCGTTGGGATTATACCCACACATTGATTTTTTTGAGTCAGTCTAAGCTCATATCTTCTATTTATTAGGCTCATAACTATTACAGACTTCTAAAAAATAGATTAAATTAGTGACGTTTGCAAACTGAACTTTTTAAGATCATGGGATGAAATTTGCTCCCACTGAAAGTAGAAAAACTTTTGCCCCATCTCAAGTGGGATTCACAGCTGGTATCAGTGTGATAGAGTTACCGACAGAATTCACCTACCTATTTCTTGCTAGTGAGTTAATTCATGACAACATTGTTCACAAGATCAATATTTATGGCAGTTATAATCATCAAGCAATCACCAATATCAATAATGTATGCTGAATACCTGACAAGAGTTTGATAATTTTTATATCTGTCAATTACCTGAAGACATTTACAGCATCTGATACATGCTTCTCCATATTTATAATTCCCATCTAGTACCTCACAGTATTTAAGTGCTCCCGGAAAACCACAGAAAACTTCAACACTGAGGACTTTTAATAAGTCCAGCATTTTAAGCTGAAATGTAATAAATATTACTGTACTAAGATTTTGTTGCAATCTGACTTACTTACTATCAGATATTGAAGTTTACTAACCATGCCACTTCTGAACTATACATGAGCTAAAAATGATTAAATTACTTTAAAAAGCTTTCTATTTTTCCTAGTATATTTTCCTAGTTTCTGCTTTCTCAGTTTCTCCCTCTTTTCTTCCCATCCTTTCTCAAAGAAAAGAATCCCATCAGGGACCAAGCAAAAAAAAAAGAAAAAAAGAAAAAAAAGAAGCAGATTTCTGCTCTCTTTGCCATAAGATACAACCATTGGAGATGTAGAGTTGGACATATGAGTTTGTTCTGCAACAAACTGTGGCAACTGTCAAGGTACTGTATTGTGTTTTGAAAAGTACTTGTTTAAATAAGAGAGAATAAAATTATTTATCAATGAAAATGCTAAGCATAGGATCGAGACAACAAAGAGTATCTGTGTGATTGGCATCACTGGCACATCCTCCTGACTATCACGTAGAGAATGTGGCTCTCAGGATAAAGCTCTACAGAATTGTGCTCACTTGGAAGTCAGTTTTGTTTTTCAGATTAACATGAGCAGAATTCTTCATGGTGCTACTTGCCCTAAAGCAGCGTCTCCTCTGGGGATGCTAAGTAGTTATTATATTCTTTATAGAAAACTAAATCTGGTTCAGAGGGGCTCAGAAAGAAAAACAGTATGAGCTGTGCCACATTTTGCTCGATAGTAAAACAGTCTTTAAATACTTAAATTTGCACAAAACTCTAATCAGGCAGGGGAAAAAATGCTTGAATTATTTAAGCTAATTTATCTAACAGAAAAAAATAACTCCACTGCAGGACTTCCATCTGTCTGCAATGGTAAACAGCTACCACCTGCTTCCTGTAAATGGCGGTATAAGATTATTACTCAGTAAATGTCGCAATTTCCATTTCAAAACCCCTTTTCAGCTGTCTGTTTCTGCAGCAACAAAATAATAAATCACCTGCTACCATGGTCAGAATTATTCTGCTATCTCTGTAATAATGACTGAGGGAATGAGTGCCAAGGAATGTTCTTTTTTGCATTTTGCTTTCAGTTACATAGAATTGTACCTAGGTGATGATATAAGGGAGATATATTCTACTGCACACTTTAGCAAATAGGACACTTTTTACCTTTAATTCTTAATAGAAAAAGGCAACCTTTACTAGTTTGTATATGCAATGGCATTCATCAGTGACCTCTAAATCCATGCAAATACATTCTGAAATATTGCTGTTAGTACAAGGAAGAAAAATATGCTTTAGGAAGAAACATTTATTTTCTAGAATTGTCTTTCTTTTGTTTCATGTCTCCTGAGGTCAAGATGCTATTCTAGCTGCAGTAACTGTAAAGTTATATTATCTCCATGAGTTATTTTGTGGAGCTGTAAGTTAACAGTCAAACTCAAGTGGATGTGAACAGAAGAATATTTTAGTGCCTGGGTGGCCAGGGTCTGTAATTTCAAGTCAATGATCTGGCAATGATCAGCAATCAAACAAAGCAAATTCCTGTACAATATTACATGCTTCAATGACATTTTGGTTTCTGACCAAAAAGCAGTGAGCTTTCAGTAATAAAAGAATCATTCTGTGGATTGTGGTCACACTGTCACTTTTGCAGCTCTTGGCACAGGTTAACATCTCTTAATATATGTGTAATAATACAAGGTGTAGCTCTCTGTAATTTTTGCACTGTAATTAAAATACTCAGTATAATTCAACAACACTTCTAAGGAGCACTTGATACCTGTGGCTTCCCCTTTATATCTCCTTTCTTTTAAAAGTCATCATGATTTGCTTATGACTCAGGTGTATCTAAGATGCAGACCATAAGCGATCCTGCTTGAGGAAAGTGACTTTTAATATGACAGATCTTTTCTTCTTCAAATTCTAGTCTTGGATGTATCTCTTTGTGTTTTCTCCTTCCTTTCTCCTCTCCAATTCAGAATCTCTTTAGGGAGTTTTCTGGCTCATTTCTGTGCATTTTTTTTTTCCTGATCTTTGTCTCTCATGAGCCCATTTTGCTTGCTTACAGCAACTTTGATTTTAGTGTAGTTCCATGCAGGTATCATGTTAAAACTGCAAAATACAGGCAAGAGGTTTGCTTTGCAATGTTGTGAAGGCCTAGTTACTAAGTAAGGATGAATAAAAAGCAACAGCAGTTAATTATTTTCATTAAAAATGTTCTTTTATTAGATAGCTCTCATCTTCTGAAAAGGTGCCTAATTTCAGACATTCTCACTGTCTTTCCCTTCTGAGTTAAAGACGGGAGTTTCTGTTGTGAGCCAGATGTTGGTGGATGGATCCCCCCTTGAGAAGACCTGTTTTTTCTATTGATTATAGTCAGATGTTAGAGAAACTTTCCTTTTAGCTTGGATGCCTCTGTTTGATCCCTAAATTGAGAGACGATGAATCAGAATCCTTCTCTGATAGTTCCGTGCTTCTTTGCTATTTAGGAAAAAGTGTATTTCCTTTTAGGAGCAAAGTGAATATTGTTGCAGGATCAGGGTGGCCATGGATGACTCGAGCGACTGTACAAGCAGGGAAGTACTGCAGAGTGCGTGTATGGAGTAGTTCTGGGTGGGCAGTCAGCAGGGCCGAGGGGTCCTTGGGTGGGGCGGAGTCCAAGGACAGAAGTATCAGGAAGTTAACTGTTGGGCGCAGGGGGGCGGTTGCTGTTTGGCTTTGTTTGTTCAACAAGTTGTAATCACCAATCAGAGGATGGGGCTGGGGTAGCGCCACCAATGGCAGTTTGCCAGGTGTAACTCAGTTTCTATATATGTTGTGAAGTACTCTATTAAAGTTGAAGCGTGCATACTCATATTGAGATTGTCATGCTTCCCGCACCGTGTAGCGTTCGGCTTTAAATCCCTGGAAAATCCGTGGCAGAATATTTTATGCATAACACAAACAATTTCTAAAGAGTATTATTACAAAAAAAACCACATCAGGTAACAAAAGTATGGTTTATGTTTGTGTATCTGTCGATGGATAATTTCTAATGTTCCAAACATATTGGTGGGAAATGATCGCAAGTTAAAACTTCATATTAATTCTCTATCAAATGATCTGTTATGAGTAAGCAGGTAAAACTGTCTGGTTTTTTGTGTCCTCCCCACGGCTTAGAGCACAGGGGAAGATGAACATGGTATTTAGACGTATGCCTGAGACATACATCATATGAGGAAAGGCTGAAGGAACTGGATTTGTTTAGCCCAGATTAAACAATGCTATAAGGAAATCTAATAGCCTTTTATTGCTCAGTGGAGGTTATAAAGAAGATGGTGTCTGGATTTTCTCAGAGTTGCACGTTGAAAGGATGAGAAGAGAAAATCATATATTGCTTCAAGGAAAATCTGAAAGATACTTAAAAAAAACTAAATACATTCATGATGAGAATAGTTAATCAATAGAAGAGGCTGTCCTAGCAGACTCCTGTGAACAGCCTCTTAGGACAAAGCTCTGGGCAGCCAGATCTAACAGAAGTTAATTCCATTTTGACCGGAAGTTGTATTAGATGAGCTCTACCAGTCTCTTCCAATGTAAATTTTTCTATGATTCTATCTGCATTTTTCCCATAAATGTAAAGAACAGCTTTCTATTCTGAACTCGTGGCATGCTTGCCTGTGCTCTGGGGAAGCCAGTGTCCTATGTAATTGCGTAGTCTATGCTGACTTGTCCCATTAGCATCCTAGCCAGCAACTTGATTGTTGCCCAAGATTACTTTGGTTTTGTGGATGTGTTATTGGATAATATGAATGTTTAGACAGCTGGAGAAGCTTGACATGGTTGGCTTTTGTAAAATAAAAGGTGTTTTTTTTTTTTCTCCTTTCTTGTCAGGTGTTACTGCAGTGACTAGCAATGTGGGTGGCCTTTTATTCTGACTAACCAAGAAAGCAATGAACACTGTAGCTGGGCTAATACTTCTGCGTAAGCTTTGCTTCATGCAAGTGAAGTTATATGTCTGTTATTTCACACAGGTTCTTGTGAAAAAAGACAAGAAGTTTATTTAAAGGACAGATGCGAAATGAGTGTAATAACAGTTGGGATATGACTCTTTGTTAAATTCTGATTGTTGGCTCCAAATTACCAATGGAAGTTAGGAGTACGCCTATGAATGTCTACTAGAAGTGCCTACAAAGTACCTAGGTTTCATATTTCCCAAAATTCAAAAAGATATAAGGTTCATTGCCAATGCCACTAATACAATGTATCTTTTGATGACTGTGACCTCTTTCAAAATGTAGTGGCATCAATTAAGAAAATGAGCAATCAATCTCATTTTTCAGAATTTCCTTTCAAAGAGAAGTGCTTGAAAGCAGCATATTTTACTGCATGTATATGTAATTAAAATGTGATGATAAATTTCTTTGATAAAAAGAAGCATATTCTAAAACATGACTAAAGCTTTCTTTTGCCCTTTACAGGAAAAAGAACCCACCTATGTATAACTTGAAATTATATGTAGTAAGATTGTTTCTGCATCGCTTCTTAGTTTTGGTTTACTGTTTATTAATAAGAAATTGTTGTGGTTGTTTTAGTTCTTGTGTTTGGTTCTTGTATTTGATGCAGTGTTGTAACTTTCTGTAGCACTCAGTCATAATTAAAATGAACCCTAGTGGTAGCATAATTACATGATGGTAGAAAATGACTTAATCTATTTCTAAAAGTGGCTTTATCAAGTATGTTTGATCATTTGAATTTCATAAGGATAAATCATGAATTTTAATAATTGAAGTAACCAAATTAACTAAACGATACAATGTAATTAGGGATGCAATACTTGTCATTATATTACAATTTGATTAAATACATCTCAGAAGACTCTTTTCTAAAAAACTAACTTCTTGTAATATCATTGCCCACAAATTAACTTCTTCTTGCATAGTTTCACTGTAGGACATTTGAATTAGTTTGTTTAAAATAAATATGCAAGAAGTTTGTGTTGCAAAACTTCATAAATTTTTGAAAAAGATGAAAGAGGCAATATTAAAGTGGAGACTAATGATATTACAGTAGAATTGTTTAGAATGATTATACAGTACAGAATCTGCATTTTGGGAAATGTTAGAAAAGAGAAAAAAAGCTACTGTATGTGGACCATCACAAACAGTTTGTAGGCTAGCAGTAATCCTAGCTTCCTTGAAAATCTCTCTTGCAGCTAAAGTTGTTAAGGCTAAAATCCAATGTCCCAAATTAATATTTTTGTTGTTGCCATTCTTTTTCAAATATTTTATTTCCACTATCCTTTTGCTTCATTGCCAAACTTCTTATTTTTTTTAAGCTAAAAGAAATATTCTTTTGCAATCCTTTTGTCCCACTGCATATTGGGATGCAAATATTTCATAGTAAAAGATTTACTGAGGTAGAAGAATCTTCTGCTGTCAGTCTGCTAACATTGTTCACATTTCAGAGTACAGGGTCATGAAGCAAGATAACACATCCTAGCCATCAAAAGGGCTGAGTTAGGGAGCTCTATAGCAGCTCTTTGAACTGCTTTATGGAGTGAGTTCATCCAGATTTGCCATTGCATTCAGTTGCTGGCATAAATTATCATAGTGGCACTGAAGCAAATGGTTCTTCATAGTGTTACAGCAGCTGATATTCAACATTTGGATTTTTTTTATGCTTCGCTCATCAGGATCTGTCCTGATCACTAAGCTAGAGCATGCTGTAGGGTGTATGACTTAGTAACTTCTGTTCTGTGACAATGCAGGGACAGGGTCCTGCTCTGTGGAGGTGACTCAGCTACCAGGTTGGGAAGGCATTTTTTTAAATTTTTTTTTTCCTCAGTTTTTCTTTCAAACTATGTAATATACCATGAAACATAAGTATCAACAGGAAAGCTTGGAGTTATATCACAAAATCCTGGCAATGGCACTCTGACAGGGTGGGAAATGTGGATACTGACCCTTTCAGAAAGAAGAGACAAGTGAAAATGAATTCATATGTAAATTCATAAGTGATCTACTCATAGCCCACCTTCAACCACAAAGAAATGTTCTGGCTTTTGATGTGTTAGTTGCTCCATTTTTTAAAGTATAAATTAATAAAGCTATGTGGAATTAGTAAATGAGTTTGATGTAAAATACTATTTGTTTCTAAAAAAAGTCCTAATTGAAAACCACTGTTGAGTACTGATTACTTCTATACACACTACAGGTAAGCTATATGCAGCTGGCCAGAATGCTTTATCAGCTGCAAAAGGCAACACTTAAAAAAGCTTATATGTGTTACTCACCTATAGAACAGACTCTTCTGTTGAAAATGGGGGTGAAGGAGCTGGATGAAAATATCAATTTATGCTGTTTAGACATACAGTAGTTTTTTCATTTCATTTTATACTCTGTACTGTACCAGGCATCATTATACAAAAGATGACATGCTCACTGTTCACAGCAGCTGCAATACATTAGTCTAATGGACTGGAATTATGGGTTGCCCTAAGAATTGTCTATTTTGTAAAAAAGTCCCAGTGCAAATCCTGCTGTGGAAAGTCTTGATACTATTAAATATGATAAAGTGCAACATCTTTGCAAAGAAAACAACGACAATCTAGAGTAACGATATGCAAAAACAATAAAGAAATTAGGTGAAAATTTCAAAAACGGTAGTTGATCAATGAAAGAATGTGACTGGATAAAAATAATGGTTATATTTTATTAAAGGTTTGACGTTTCTTAAAAGACTTTTGACCTCATGGCTTAATATTCAGGAGGCAGGAATGCAGAAGGTACTAATTACATACTGGGAAAACTTCTCCATATGTTTAAGTGGCAATGTTTAGAATCAGTTCAAAACTCCTTGAACTACCTTTTACAATCTTGGATGTTAGCAAAACATTCCAGAGTGCTGCAGGCAGATACTTAGCTGGAAGTAGTAGGGCATGTTAAAAACTTAACTGATATTGACAAAGCAATTCTATTTGCTCTGAAACTTTTTTGATACCAGTGTGAAGAATTGTCTGTACTGCTTTGCATTAAATAGTATGGGTATAGTGGAAACAAAACTGGAAACAAAGAGGTTGCCAACTTTCTTACAAAATGGCTGTGCTGTACTTTGAGGGATAAGATATGACCTCAGTTAATTTGCATATATATGCTAAACAAATGTCTGACTCTGAGGTGTAGATGAAGAAGAATCATCAGTTGCGTACATCACTGTCATAATTTGGAAAGTTAGAAGGCAACTCAGTGTTCTAATTCACATCACGCTTTCCAATAAAAGTAATTAAAAGATTCAAAATATTACATATAATCTTGCTTTCGTAAGCTGTTGCGTTTCAAGGAAAGAAAAGAACGCTAAAATGACTCAGTTTAATCTTAACCTGTATCTCTGCTCAGTGATCCTTACATATTAAATATCCTATCTAGTCTGAAAGACAAGAAATATTTAAAATGAAAGAGAATTCACTATGTCCCTGACTAGGTAGCAGTTTTATTAAGAAAAAAAAATCAATCCATTTCCACAATGAATTTTGCTAGCTTTGATTTCCAGCTGCTGGAATCTGTTACAATATTGTTCAACAGATTAGAGCCCTGTTGCATCTACTATTGTTCAGTATTAATATATATGATGAAATCTTGTCTCCACTGCTGCCAGTAGGAATTTTACCTCTCTCTTCAGCAAAACAAGGAAGAATGACCTGTACTGACTGTTGTATTGATTGAAAGTGTTGTCATGACTCTCTTCTGTTTAAATTACATCCTTATGTCTGCTGCGCAGGTGGTCGTACGAACTCACTTATGAGCATTTCTCTGGAGGAAGGGAGAACAGCATGTTTTCAAGTGATGCTTTGTTGTATATGAGAGACAGGCAGCTCTGGAGCTTCTTTTAATGAGGTAGAAGGTCTCCTTTGGTTCCCATTATAAGTTGTTTTTTGCACATGATTTTTTTGTATGTAGCTTTTGTTCTGAGCTTGGTCTTATAGTTATTTTTTTATGAGTCTTCCAGTCTCCTGACTGCAGATTTTCATTCTGTGTCCATATTCCAAATATTTCTGTTTGTCTTGAAGACATTATTTTATTTTTTTATTTTATGAGACTGTAAGTATTTATTCTTAAAGTATTCTATTTAGGATTTACGTGTTTCAGAAATATCTCTAAACTTACATATGTTACTCCTATCTTTCCAATTTGTGTGGTTATATGTTAAAGAGAAAACGTTCCCTGAGAGAAGTTTAATAATTTGGAAATTAAATTTTAGACTTAAAAATGACCAAATCCTTTTTTTTTTTTTTTTCATGTCAAGTTTGTTATTTGGTTTGTTCTTATGCTCCTTTACAGCAATGGAATTGCAGAAGTTTTGATGGAGAGTTTTCTGGTTTAGTAATTTTATTGATGAGTTCCTCATCACAAGCTTTTGACATATGCCAATTTAAATTTCATTTGCAGTTTTCCCGTGTTGAAATGCTCATTCTCTCACCTCTTTTATTTGTGCTATAATAAATTACAATATCTGCCTGTTTACTGTACTGTTCCTGGAGAAGATCAGCTGTAGTTGATTGACTTCTGCAGGTAATGACAATGATGAAGCAGCAGGACTTCAACCTTGGAGTAATGCAAAACAGTTTTCTGTATATTTAGACATGGTGATGTTCTCATTGAGTCTCAATCTGTTCTGACTGATTGAATAGCAGACATACTTGTTGCCTTTCAAAACTTGTGTAGATAGTTGATTTATAAAAATCAAAGGATAAATAGATGGACTTACAGACTTAGCTTAACTCAGGTTCCCAGGAAAATCTGCTATTTTTTATTATAGTAGCTAAGAAAATTGTTGATACAAATAACACTTACAGCAAATCCCATAAAACAACTAAGTCTTCTATGAGACAGCTTATGGATGGAAGAAATGTAGAGCTGACATGTCTTGAGCTTTGACATGCTTACAAGCAACTTAAGAAAGCAGGGCATTTCTAAAAATGCTTCATCAAAACCAGTAGGAAAATGACATGTAGGAGGCAATGAACAGTGGCTTGCCATCAAAAGGAGAGGAATACTGAGTGTTCTGGGCCGGGTAACATTCACTGTTTTCATGAAAGAGAGTAATGTTTGTGAAATACACCAGTGACAGCAAAAAATGTAAATATGTTATATCAGGATGTGAATTCACTAAAATTTTACATCAAGATGAAGTCTGAAAGAATGTGATGCTTTTTAAAGGAACAAATGCACATTATTCCTATTTAGGAAAGACTGATCTGAAAAGATTGAGGAGCTGGTTCTAAAAAAATAAAATATTATGTGTCGAAGAAAACCATAATTGAGATAACAGTCATCAGCTCTATAAGCTACTACAGAAAAGGCAGACAACTCAAAAATAGATTAAAAAAAGAGCATAACGGGCAAGATTAAAGTAGTCTTTCCATTCCACTGAATGTGGAATATTTTGTCCATATTCAGCTGTTAGGTGGGTCTGATAGAATGCATGTAAGAACATGAGGAAAGAGATTTCTACATAACCTGTGAACAACTCTGGACAAAATGAGACTAATTTTTTTTCAGGAAAGACAAACAAGGATAGGTTTTTTTACAGTCTTTTACAACAAACTTAGAATATGTAAACTCATTGCAAACAAGGAAGAATATTCTGTCAGTAATAGCAGGTCTAAACTGCAGCCAAGAAGTCTGAGAATAGAAATGATCTTCCTACTATTAAATTTAGATAAGAATAGATAGTCTGTGGAGATAATAGAGTACTAAATATTGGTAGCGATTAACAGCTGGCTAAAAAAATACCTGCAATGGCATGGATTTGATATGTCTTTGTGACATGGACTAGATGAGACCTGTGGCCAATTGATTTCTAATTCTGAATATTTTATTAAATTTATGTCAGAATCAAGAGTTTCTTCTATGCTATTGCTCCACTTTCCCATCTTGAACAGTAGCATAAAGAATACAAAGATGTCAAGATCTTTTCCTTTAAAAAAAAAGCAAAAAAGAAGCACTAAAATAAGATTTGTTTTGTGCTGCTTGTAACTAGAGAGTAAAAACTGCTAAAACAAACTAATATGAACAATTTGTAGCAATTGTGATAACTAATTATTTTTTCTCTGAGTAGAAACCTTATGCAATTTCATTTAAGTACTAAAATATATTTATAGGGGAATTATTAATATTAAAGGGACTTTAACAAATAGTGTCTCTTTTTTAATCTGAAAAAAGTATACTAAATCCTACCAAAATGCTGTCTGTACAGAAGACAAATGTTTTACTTTTCTCAGATAGCCCACTTTGGAAAAAAATTCCAGGGATATGTAAGGCATAGTTTTAGAAACTTTCCTTGTTATGAATTTCTCATTCATTATTTGAGCTACAAAGTACTATGATTGTAGCTGTTTAACTTTGAAAAAAGTATAATTTATGATCCATTATTTATTTTGCTTTTGAGATCATATAGGAAACTTTTAAACTGTGGTGAATCAGATATAGATAATTGATTACGTGTTCTTTGAATTTATGACTCTGATTAGGCTTACAAATAGCTTTGTACTACTTTGGTTCATTTAGGGCATGTTGCTATGGTTCATAAATGAATGATGACGTTTCAATATTGCAGCACTTTGCCAGAACATTATCTGGTTAACAGTAAAAATAAACAAATGATCTTAAAAAACTGCTGTGTAAGCATCACTGTCTGATTTGAAGTGGTTTGTTCTTCACAGCAGCTGTTTGCAATGGCATGTAGAAAGGTGCTTTTCTAGCATAATGATAGTCAGCACAGCTGATTACAGACCGAAGCAAAAAACTGGTAACCACTGTCCAGAACAAATGACAGAAAATCATGCCCCTTGAAAGGCAGTTATCAAAACAGTGGGCAAAATCACCTGAAAAATAAGAGTTGGGCTGTTGAAAAGGAAGGCAGAACAGAACTACTGAACTGCACAATTACTGAAGCCAAATTTAATTCAACTTAATCTGTCTTCCTCTTGAAGTCTTTTTCCTTTGCCAAATCCTTCACAGCTCTTCCATTAACTGCAATACTGCTGGCCCTGAATACCAGTGACAGTCCTTTATAGAGAGGAGAAAGTGCATCTTTCTTATCTTTAAAGCTGACCTAAGTCACGAGAGTTTCTTGTGATATACTGTAAGTCCCAAAGAATATGCACTTTTCCAGTTGTACATAGAAAATAAGGCAGCTGGAGGAGTACAGAACATCTGTGTTAACTGTACATACCTTCTCACCTCCATCTTCAGACTGTTTTGTATTATTTAATTTTTTTTTTTTTTAGTCATATGTAACAGTTCACAGAGTGGTAAGCACACAAAAATTTATTCACTGTGTATTATTCAGCCCATGTATCTGCACTGTGCAGACTATCTCTAGCAGAATTTGAGACATCAGATACTACTGATAAATTCTGAGGGATGGAAAAGAGGTTGGTGGTTCTTATTTAA
The DNA here is from genome assembly GCF_002078875.1 of Numida meleagris. Lineage (NCBI taxonomy): Eukaryota > Metazoa > Chordata > Aves > Galliformes > Numididae > Numida > Numida meleagris. Next base: position 100,224,319 of record NC_034409.1, on the reverse strand, counting down.
GCTTAGATAACTTAAAAAATTAGACTGTTTCAAGTGGGAACTGCATTTGACAAATATTAACAAGTAAGCAGATCAAAACATCCAGTAACAATTAGAAGGAGTGTAAGATGGGGGACTAGGGAAAAATGAGAAGCAGCAGAAAAGGAACCAAATGAAACTTGAGATGAAATATAGCACAGAGGAAGGTAATGAAAACAGAAATGCTAACGGGCAATATCAGATCACTAGTTTGAAACAGATCTGGAGAAAGTAATGAGTTGACTACAGTAGTCAACGGAGTAGAAAGAAAAGGTAGATACATAGGGGCCACCACAGCATAAATGATTGCAGCTAAAGTCAAGGTGGCAAATGGGTAGAGGAACAGATAAAAATTAGAGGCATTGCAGTATTACTCTCTTGTGTCTGCCATCCATGGCAAAAAGGTCATGCTCAGTAGACCACAACTTAGTCAAAGAAAATAGTGATTTCTTTTGAGAGATTAATGAAGAGGATATCTGACAATCTCATGGAATTTTCTGACTTGACAGAAGGTTGTTTGTCTTCCTTTAGAACAAGCATTCTTAAACTACTCAGGTCAAATTTTAGGAGAGGGATGAATAAATAACACTACTTATGCACACTTATGTAAACAGAGAGAAAACCGTTTTGGGAGAATATCATAAAGAAATCACTTGTACTTTAATTCTTAATTAGAATGTAAATATCCATAAGTGCTGAAAAGCAGAGTAAGTGCAACGTTTTTTCCAAGAAAGGTGAAGAGGATCATCAAGGCCTGGAAAGGCTGACTTCTATTCATCCAGCTTTGCCCTTCTCCTCACCTACCCAGCACTTCCCATCAAAGCAAAAGCAAAATGGCAAGTTGAAATATAGTAAATAAGAAGTTACAGCAGGAAATAAATAAGCAAAACAAAGTTTTTGAATAACGGAGTCTTATAAACCATATGAATATCGAATGTACTTTTTAAGGAGTTAATCTGAGCTGGTCATAATCTTATTTTCAAATCTCTCTCCCATGCAAAGACTTGTTAATTTTGCATTAAAGACTATGAAGGCTTATAGAAATTGTGCCCTTATCTTCTGGATATATGTAATATACATTACAAGTGCATTTTCTAGCAGGCAATGAAGCTTGACTTGCAGGCACATTTTCATGGCCTATTTTAGGGCTTGTTTTATAGTCCCTGTATACCATTTTCCAAGGCAATATAAGCTCTACGCTATACAATCAATAAAACTAACAAGCATTTGCATGGTAGGACAAATTGGAAGATGGTTAATTTTAATCCAGTCTGCAGTTATGGTTGAAAAGTTGTAAAAGATTAGAGAAATGAGGAATATATAAATATCTTCAATACTGAATGTTCCACAAGATGAATAGAAAGCAAATATATCAATCTGGGTGCAACAGAAAGTAACTGGCCAGTCTGCAACATTATAAATAACCACTTTCCCTCCTGCTGCCTCTCACCCACTCTATACCCTCCCCTGCAAAACTGAAGATTCAAGTTTCTGAATACCACTTGATGTGCTTTAATATGTAACTCTGATTTTGAAATATAATAACAGCATAAACTTGTCAGTTCCTCTTCTCATTTTTATGGAAAAACATCAAGTCTTGGAAGGGTAAGTGTTTTCTAGACCAAGGAAGAACTGTCACAAAGACATTAGAGAGGTTTGCTTTATGAAGGAAGAAGTGTTAAAAATATGAGTCAGAAGGGTTGAAATGAGACATAAGAAATGGAAGATAAAATCCTCAAGTGTAAAACGTCTAAAATCTTCAGAGATGATCTGGGTTTCTTTAAAGTGTCAGATGGATTCCAATTAAGTAATCATCAAGTTTTCTGAAATACTTTAATCCTACTGGGTAATAACTAGTTTTCCTCCCTGACCTTTTTCAATGAAGGTAGAGATGAAAATCCTAAAAAACAGTGAACATGATCACTTCTTTTTTTTGTGTTTTGAAGGAACAAAAATTTAAAAAAGTCAGGCTACACACCAATAGAATAATTTTTTCTTTTTGGCGCAAATGTTAAACTGAAAAGATAAAATGTGCTAGTATTGAAAAACAATAATGGTTGAATTGGGAAAAAAAATAGTAGCATTTTACAAAGAGGTACAATGCCTTGAGTGTATAGATGAAGTGTGTCCTTAACAGTGTGTCATACTGATACAAGGAGCAGGAGAAGATGAAGGCTTACCTATGCTCAAAAGTTTCAATGTACACAAAAACAGAAAAAAAAAATTGCAAATAAAGTGGGAAATAGTTGTGCTAATGTTCATATAGATAGGCATGATGGACAAGTTTCTTACTAAGATTTAAAAACAATCTGGGCTTTCTTTTCTGTTGCATGGGCTTCAGGTGTTAGCACCTGAAGAAAATTTTAATGCCAGTTGGTCAACGAACAACACTGTTTCTGCTACTGAGAGACTACATTGGATGTTCTCTTGAGAAGAGTTTAATCAGTCTGTCGGGCACCTGGGCAAACAAAGAAATTTAAAAATCCCAAGCAAATAGCATTTTCAGTGGATAACAGATTGTGATTTTCACTGATGGTGAAAATTAGATGGAGAGAAATTGAGGCTTTCTCTCTGAAGGGCTATAAATCCATCTGAAATGCACAGATGGAGAAAGCTAGTAAATAGGCAGATTTTTGTTGCTTTACTCTTCATCTCTATGCCTTTTGATATTTCTAACAATGATAAGGTGTGCCTGCCTTGAAAATAGAGAAACAAATATCTCCTTTTCCATCTTCTCAGGAGCTTCTGAAGAAAATTCCCGATCAGTTAGTACTATTAAATGCCAGGCTCCCGAGTGCTCTAGTAAACCATTTGCAAGTATTGAAAAATATTTTGGTGGTGAGAACACATGGCAACTTCATGATACTTTCTAAAACTGATGTGATTTACAGCTCTTACAATCAAAGCCCAATCTCTTAACAAAAACAACTACAGGAGAACTACCGTCATCATCAGCAAAAAAGCCAGCTTCCCTCTTTCTTGCCAACAGCTATGTGTAAGTGCCACGGTTCTCTTTCTTTGTTGATTCCTAGATACCATCTGAGTTCGCTAGAAATACAGCACTTAAAGCCCAGTTTAAACAGCTTCCTAGATCTACAGAGTGATCTGGTGGAATAACTGCTCACAAATGCTGAGGTAATTGATATTAACTGAAGTAATAAAGTTCTACAATATTATGGCTATCTAACCTCTGAAGGCCAACTTTTTTTCTATGGAAGTGAGGAATATTTTCTTGCTTACTGTTTTTGTTCGTACAAGACTAATACTTACCACTCCATACATACCAAAGGCAAATAAATGTTAAACTGTTCTCCAGTAGGGGCAGAATTTGGATGTGAAATGGAGAAAAATCTTGTCCAAATTTAAGCAGTGGATTGAGAGGAGTTGGAACAGAATTGAGATCCGGAAAAGGGCAGCATTTCAGTGACAGCTGCACTAACTTGCTGGTCTTTGACAATCCTTCAAAATAGTGGCCTTCCACAAGAAGAAAAAAAATCTTACAGAATTTGACTGATTCTGAAAAGAAGCATATGTATGTGAAGTTATTCATTGTACTGGGTATTTATCGCATCTATTCATATGCTTTTGTGCTTACCTGTTAATCAAACACTTCTGAAATGATTTTCATGTGAGATGTGAAAATATCTGTAAATAACACTCAGAACATGTTATTATTTCTTGTGAAACATCTGTCTGATGTATTGGCCTATGCGTGTCATAAGGGAATCAAAGTAAATATTCTGCGTAGCCTATGAGCTTTAGAAATTTCATACTCTTAAAATAGTGCTACTGTGACAACCTAACAGAAAAAAGCCGTGAAATGTTAGCCTGCAGCTCAGATATTGGAGGTTCATTTAAGTACTCTTTTTACTCTCACTGCTCTGCTTTGGTCTTAAATGTCTTCACTCAGTAAGGCAGAATAGCCCTTTCAGGGTACTGCTTCTACGCTCATCAACTGCCATGACAACACCACATAGAGAAGTTTTATTGCTAGGGAAAAAAATGCTACATATTAAAAATGTAAAGTTTGATTATTGTGGCAGTTTACACCATACTTTATCTTTGAAAATTGAAGCTTTTGTTTTCCTCAGTGCTTACTTACATATTAAATGGCTCAAGTGTCCTGAATATGATGGCAAAACAGAAACTGCATCTATTTCATACTGTAATTTCAGTCCTGGATAAAGCGGTGTTACCTAGTGAATTATTCCACAAAGTCAAATGTATTTGTATTTCTGAACACGAATTTACAAAAAATAAGTAATTCTCAGTACAGGGTAAACAAAAATTAAAAAAAAATATTAATAAATCCCTCAGATTTTTTATGGAACTTAATTGTTCTTATACATAAATAGAAATCTAATTTCTGTTATACTGCTTAGTGCAGTCAACTATTTTGTTATTAATTATAGAGCTATTACTAATGCCCAGGAATGATATTTTAATGAGGTTTAATCTTCTTTTCCTACATTCTACTGGCTTTGTCCCTTGCATTGTCTTTGTATTCTTTATTTGCAAACTACGTCGAGCTGTATTTCCAATAAGTTAGGCACTTACAGTGTGGGCATATTCTACACGAGTTGTTCTATAGATTGGTACTGAGTAGAAGGTAAGCTAGTTAATAAAACTACAAAAAAAAGAAACAAACAAAAACAAAACAATTTCTGATTAACTCTGGAACCTTTCCAATATACTGTTTCATTGTCAGTTTGACATGAAATCATTCTTATAGGTTCAGTTCCTGATGCCCTTTGTCTCATGTATAAAGCAGTTTTAAAGGCAGGAGGAAGGAAGCTGCTATGCTGTAATACCTATATTTACTAGACTGTACACTGTAGTTTTACTACTTCAGCGTGTTGGGGTAGTACATTGATCTTGGGTCAGTAGAAGCAACAACAGAGATTTTGAGTCAGAGCTGGCAATTTACTTCCCAAGCTTTCTCTGTGCTTGAAAGAACTGGTATCTTGTTTACTATGAGTAACTTACATCTAAAGCTTGCATAGATTTGCAGGCTGGGGCAGTGAGATAGCAATGTAATTCCATGGCAAAGCTAGTGACATCTTTCCAAAAGCTCTTTTTTGCATTAAAGATGTGGGCAGTAAGGGAATACTTTATGCCTTCTTAGGTCCATGCTAATACAAACATCAAAATGGCCTTTGCATGGATTATGCCTAGATTTATGGATTTTCTGCTATGCATATTTCATGCTTTTATTTCAAGCCATGCCATTTATTGAGATCTTTCCATTTAAATATCCAGTCAAAAGGAAGATCTAGTCACAAATTTCTTGCTATTATCTGCTAATCCTCCATCAGCACATCAGAAAAAGGAAAGGGAAGAAAAGTAATTGCCTTCTTTTGTCTTAGATCCTGTGTGTCATTTAGGTAGCAGAAGTATCCTAGGAGAAGGTAACTGTGGCAGAGTTTAATCCACTCAAGATTTATTTGTTAATAGTTCTCATAATGAAATCTACAATTTGAGGTTCTTTGAACAAGCCTTTTCAAGATTGCTTTCAAAGTGTTATGTCTTTCTTGCTTTTCTTAGAAGCTGCCATTGGAACCAGAATGAAAACCAGCAGTTATTCCAACTGCTGCAAACGGGAAGAACAAGGGCACTCTTGTACTGCCAAACAAATATTTTAAGGAACTGAACCCAATGCCTTTCTGTTTGCCACCTGCCTGGTATGGCTGCATGGAGAACAAGAGAGACGGTAAGGAAATCAGCCACTGACCCCACGTCCCTCATGCCCATGGATCACTGCTAAGTGGGCTTCAGACTTTCCCTATGTAAGTGTTCCCGTTAGCAGCTGCTGCAAGGAGACAGATCTGGGAACTGATCATGTTGCCATGTGCAAAACACTAATAAACTCTTATCCATATACAGGCAGCAGATATTAGTAATTTTATTTTTGGCATTACATTATTCTATTTGCAAACGCCTGAAATTTTTTTGTCGTGATCATCTCATGAGCTTCTCTGTAGAATGATTTTCTCATCTCCACTCCTGTCAAATTAATAGAAAAAAGAAAATAAGGTTAAAGGTCTGAGGAAATTGGAATTTCCCATTCAACGAACAGGAGCTTGGAGCTGCAAATGCAGAGGAATAACTTATGTTGTGAACAGGAAGGACTGGCAGCTGGTGGCTGCTATGTGAGCAGCGCGGGAGTGGAAGATTCTTCTTAGTGGACAGAATGTTGTGCTCCTAAAATGACTATGGCTCACAATTAGCAGGCATTTTGGTAGTCTAGTAGGATGGTCAGGGAATGCTTATGTAGATGGGTGATCCATCAGATCATTAATAGCTTTATTAATGTGGAATTGGCTGTGTTAAGCAGCAAAGTGCAGGAATGCTTTGACAACAGAGCACACAGACTTGATACCACCACTGATGTTGTGTTCCCTTATGCAGAGAGTAATTACTTGATTTTTCACTACTACTAAATAAAATTAATGCAAGGGGAAAAGGAAAAATCTTATATGTATCACAGCAGCTAACACTAGTAAAAATCAGACTTCAGAAATTCCATGTGGAAAAATTAAGGAAATGTCAATATATTCTCTGTGGGATGGAATAATTTTAAAGTAAGAGTAACAGCAAGTGTCTTGTATCTCTATGGATGGTAATTTTATTAGTAAACATCTCTAGCTGTTTAATTTATTGGTCATAGGCTTTTATTCTCAGTGCCCCTACTCCCTTAGTAGAGATTTATCTTTGATAACAAGAAAAACCACAGAAATAAATTCAGTCATATGAGAATAAGTAGAGTGTAATTCAAACTTACAAGAATACAACACAAGTTAAATTCTGCACTTCAGTAATAGTTACAATAGTGTGGAAGGTTTTTTTATGCTAGGAAAGGCAATTCTCTTTGATCATTCCATGTGAGTTTTGTATATTAATAATTATTTTTAATCAAATTCTCAGCTAATAGCTTGATGATATTCTCATTTTGTGAGACGGATCTAGTCATCTAGTTCTGAAAATAATGGTAGCTGGAAAATACAATTGGAAAAAATTTTTTAACATCAGTGCATAGAACATATTTATATTACTATGAGATCTGATGAAGATGTGAACAGTAGCAGGTAGAGTATTCAAATTTGTTTTTCATTGCTTTGCAGTAACTAATGTTAAGTGTTTATAGGTTGGTTTTATGTGGAATACTGCAATACTCTGCTTGGCATTTTTCCACTTCTTTAACAGATGCACAAATATTTGAGTTTTCTTATTTTGAATGGGATTTACTTTCTGTTCTCCAATCAAATTCACTTTGGTGACATGGCCACTGATGTAAACACATGCTCTTAAGAGGCAAAATATTTCCTCTACTCTTTATTAAAACTTTGTTGTTTTAGGCTTTCTTTAGATACAGCTGTTGCTGAAGAGTTGTGGTCCCTCTGCCAGAGTGGAGGCAGCAGTGGTGGTTGCTGTCAGCACAACAACTAGTTTTGCTACCAGTCAGCATGAGAAGAGAATCCATCTTGCTCTGTCTTAGCTTTAACTCCAATTATTCAGATTGTTTTTCTGCACTATCATGCATACATAGTGGGCTTTTTGTCCATAAGGACAGCTGAAGGTGAGACAAAGGAGTTGTGCACTCCAGTGAATGAGGGAGACTTACTACTTACTGAATGTCTTACTGAGTGTGTCTGTTGTCTCCAGAAAATAACTGAATATACGTGGTGAGAAAATTGAGTGAATTTAAGAATATTGTCATGCCTCACGTACTGGTAAGTCCAAAATCTGGTCATGAGCAAAGCTTTCTGTTTCCAGCATTTATCAAATCACCAGTTTGTGAACACTTGTAGTTGCTATCATGAAAAGAGTGTGCTTTGCCATCTTTAATTGCCTAAGCTCTTAAAGTACCCTCTAAGCATAGGTGGTAACCATGTTGTTGCTTAGCAATGTGATTGTATGGGAATTTCTCAAATTGTCTGTCTACTACTAACCACGTCCGGAGACAACGTATACATTTTCTTGTTGATCAGAAGACTAGATTACACTTAGGCAGAAAAACTTAATGTGCATTTTATGTTCCTGTAGCAGCTCTCCTGACACTGTCAGTTCTTGTAAACCACACTAAAACATCAAATATAATCCAGCTCTCCACAAGCAAGTTTCTGTTGCTTGATAACAAATTATGTTTCCCTTTGAAATAGTTTTCCCAAAGCTCAAGACTGTTTTCATTATCCAAATACACTTTTGTGTTAGTGGGGGAAAAAAAGAATGTAAGCATGACTTCTTTTATTTGTTACTGTTGATGTAGTAAGTTGGAACAGTGGAAGAGGTACCGAAGGAAATAACGGATGCTTCACCTCTTGCAGTCTTCCAGTTAAGACTATCTGCCTTTTAGACTAGCAACAGTAGTGAGACAGGGTACAGTTGGACATTTCTTGACTTTCACAAGTTATCTGTTTCAGATTGCAAAAATAATGAACTGCCATTCTCAGGCAACCATGATTTAATTGTCTTTATCAAGCTTAACATTCTAATAAATGTGGGTTTTTTTTAAAAAAAAAAAGTGCCAGAGAATTCGTTATCTAAAACTGTCCATACAAGGAGTGATTTATCAGGCGAAAACTGAAACTTTCAGCTTGCATCTTCCATGAGAAATGCTCTGCAGTTAGGTGTATGAAAACATCTACGCTTCCTCTTGCCTGAAGTAGGAATTAATTTTAGAGGTGGTTTTTTTTCCGTATAATACAAAACTCGATCATCTTTAACTATGAAGGTTAATAAAAACTGAACAAATAATTTTCATTATATAGTTGACATTCAAAATGTCTATTGGATTTTTCATTAAGCAATCAAAAGAAATTAAATTAAATTATGCATTATATGTACACATGGTGATGATTGAATTACTGAAAGCAGGGTTGTAAATGAGCCTGACAAATTGTGCATTAAATATGCAGTTTAAGCTCTTTCGTAAAAATTTACTCTTAATGAAAGTATTTTTATGTTCATAACATAGTGTGACAATGAAAGTCATATGTAGCAATGAAATTGCAACACCAGAGAGTCTTGATGGGATTGAACTGTTGGGATATTTATGTGACTAGGATGTATAAGTGTTTAGCACTGGTTATTAACTTTTAATACAAACTTCCTTGATGGGTGAGGATAGCTCCTTCTCTCCTGTGGGCATTTCTTCTGAGAGCAGAGCAGGTCTGTGGTAACTGCAGAGTGTGCTACACAGCTTGTGTCTGAAGCTGATTCAGTCCATGGGACAAAGGGATCTGTTAGCCTTCAAGAAGGGGGAAAATTCAGAGTACAGGAAAAGGTGGACCTGGTTAGGTATCTTTTCAAAGTCCTAGAAGAGGAGGTCATGGTCTTAATATAATCCTCCATAAGAATTTAAAGAAAGCATCCCTGAGCACCACCTTGGTCTGCGGATATGACCAGTCTGAAAATCTTGCCCTGATAGGAGAATGTGCCTTTCCAGGTTTGTAGTAAAGAGATCCTTACAAAAAAGCCCCAGAGCTTATTGAAAATAATTGACATCATTGGGGCACTCTTGTGATTATTTTGTGTGTTTCGTTTTGAGAGAATTAATGAGATAAAATAAAAGCTCTATTTTTTTCCTCTCTATTTTTTCAAAATGCAAGTCAATGATACAGTATCTATCACTAATAAACCATCACTTATCATGTTATGACTTGTGTAAATCTATGCAGGGAACATATATATTATACCATTTTTACATATTAAAATCCTCTTAGTTTTTCCTGTCAAGTTTAGCTTAAAAACTGTGAAAACAATACAGTTTCCTTATTTTTGGAGTTGGAAAACTTGCTGTGTTTCTGCTCTGCTTCATTTGTCTATTTTAAAAACTTTTGGGGTCTGCAACAGTGTTGCACTTGGGAAACTACCACCTTGTTTTCCTTAATGAACAGAGGAGGAACAAATTTTAATGCTGATGTCAGCCATTAGGGTTCATAGACAACCGTCTTGTGGCAGTGTCTCTGCAGACAGTCCACGTTTTGCTGCCTTCATTTCTTCTGATGTTTCTATAGAAAGTTGTTGGATAAAATAATTTGATTGTGGCAGTATTATCATTTTTTTAAACAAATCCTTTATATAATAGAATTCTAAAGCAGGATTTCTCCTTTAACCTGTTTCATGTGATGGAAACTTGAGTTCATATCACACAGCTCAAGATTTGGAAGGGGGAATTTCACTGAAGCTTAAATTTCAGATTCCATCAGGGAGTTTTACTCATAGGTCAGAGAGAGAGTAAAGCCAAAATTAAAGGTCATCAAGGCACTGCTAAATGCTAAGCCTGCTGTTAATGAAGTTACCAGTCACAAAGGTAAATAGGATCAATGGTTCAAAAAATGAATTTTTTTTTTTTTTACTTCAACTGCAGATTTTAATGTTGAATAGAAAGTAACAGTTTAGCATTTAGGTTTTGGAGCTATTATTAACTTTAAGAAAGTGATAAAGAGATTTCAACTAAAAAATAAAGCCTCAAATATTTTGCAGAGGTCACTAGTTAAAATGTACGTCAGTAACTTTTGAAGGCATTTTATTTTCAGAAAGCTAATGCAAATTTTTCATACCTGTACATATCTTCTAGAATTGTAACAAGTATATGAGAAATGAACATATACCAAAAGATTTTACCAATATAGTCTTCACAAAGAAATTGCACCTGGTTTGTTAATGGGCAGTTAACATCTCTAATTCTCTTGAGTACTGGAATTGTTCTGAAGTGCAGTAAGAGTTAAACTGATTCAGCATGTGGAGTTTTTAACTAATAACAAATTATATGTCATGAATTTGGTCAGAATTAGGTGAGTTAGCGTACAGGATGATCACGTGAACTATCAATGGGAGATGTAACAGTTACAAAATACAGCACCAATTAAATGGGAAACAATTCAGACCAGTGGTTTTATTATTGTAAAGTGCCCCAGGTTTTCTTTAAAGGAGAGTCATAGACTGTCTTGACAATGATCAGAACATCCTTGAGAAGTCCCTCATTTTTCAAGACAGAAGGAAGACTGAACCTGTATATCGAATAAACTTACCTTTGAGGCATACGTGAGGATGGAATATCTTTGGTCTTTATAATATAGTACATAGCTTTCCTAGATTAAAAAAAAAAATTAGTTCAAAAGTAATTAAAAAAACACCTTTTGAGACAGGATGTAGTTGATTTGCAGTGTAAATTCCTACTTAAACTACTGCAACAGGCTAGTCATATTGTTAGCATTTTATCTCTGAGAAGAAACATAGCAACATTGTTGCCTCTTGCTGATATAAGAGCTAAACAATTTTGTTTGCAACAACAAACAAGAAGACTGATTTCACCTATGTTCTACTCAACTGAAAGAGAAGGGGTTGCGCTTTTAAAATCTTGTGCAGTGATTTAATATCTTTAGCAGACCTTGTTGTGTAAATAGAAAAGTAGTACAGGCTAGAGATTGACAGAAGAGATTTCATTGTTTGAGTTCTTCAAAAATCTCTGGTTGCTTCTACCAGAAGACTTGCAGAATATAAAATTAGACAATCTTTTTGTTAAACTTGGGAGTAATTTGAGTTTTTTCATAAAAAGACCAAAAACAATGTACCGTGTGCTCTTGGTATGCAGTAGTCATAGCTTCGACCATTTATTATCAGATGCAATTATGCAACAATGATTGTATCTCTCTACATCTAAATAGAGATCATATAATGACCAAACTCATTAACTGAAGACTTGGCTGCATTATCCACCTAATGTTTATAAAAGCTCTTACTCTGACATAGTGGCTTCTCTGAAAACACTTGTCATGGTTTCGTCTTCCAGATACCTAGACATGAGGAAATTTAAAGAGGGCTTTTGTAAAGGTTAGTTAATTACAGATAATAAATTTTGTTTTGCTGGTGTAGACTCCCAAATGATTTAATTTTCCAGCAAAGTGTATTGAGCCAGTAAATTAAAGCTTACCTTTTGTTTGCAGTGTTAGATTTCCAATCAAATTAAAGGTGACAATGAAAAGGAGCCCCTTCATGTTTCTTACTGTGCTTCATCTTACATGACAAATTACATGGTAAAGGTGTTACTGATTTCTCATAACTTACACCACAGAATCATTTGAATAGCATTAAACAGAATCATTTGAATAGCATTACCTTGATTATATGTAGTACTAAAATTAAAAGAATCTAGCATCTGTTTGCATCTTGACTATAGTTTGCTTTCAGACCTTGGGCCTGTTGTTTTATATTGTGAGAACTCTGGTTCTTAAACAGGTGAAGTTGGGATAATGAAATATTAGGAAATGCTGCAAGACCTAAGGAGGAGTACAGGCACTGTATTAATGAATAATTTCAGTTAGGAAGTATCTTCTTGTTTCTACTTAATTAATAGCATCTCTGTGGTTGGACACAAAAGCACAGAGGAATTAGTCCTGCCAAAAATGAAGCATTACTGTAGACACGTTACATTTGGGTGGCTTCCTTAAAATTTATCAAAGGCTCTGAGTCATCAGATTATTGGGAAAGTTTTTTAAGTTGTATAAATATTTCTGCAAGCTACTTTGGGAAGTTCTAAGTGCACACAGTTATCTCACCCTAACTCTTGGAGAAATGAGTGTTAGTTTCTCTTTATTCTTTGTGTACGTGTCTTTTCCTAGACTCACTTAATGGCTTGCTCAATCTGTGACATAGTTGTTTTCCCCTAACCTGAGGCACTGCAGATGATACCCAGTGCTTTCTGCTGCCCCTGGAAGGGCCCTGTGGCCGCTGGTTTCTAGCTGAGGCACTGCAGGTCATTGGATGGGAGAAACTGGATATCTCACTCCCGACTTCCTGACTTGTCTGCTTAGTTTTCTGGCTGCCAGCACTGTTCAGAAACATGACTTAGTGAACCTTGCTGATCAAGTGGGGCTGACAGCGCACCGCTCCAGCTCCTGAACTGCCATCTTTTTGACTGCTGCATGAAAGAGGACAATGGCACTCTGCAGCATCCCATAGGGGTGGGGATGAGAGCTGGTTTCTCTATGGCCTTCACAGAATCACAGAATTACAGGAGTTGGAAAGGACATCTAGAGATTATTGAGTCCCAACACCTTGCTAAAGCAGGTTCCCTACAATAGGCTGCACATGAAAGTGCCCAGATGGCCTACCTTATAATTTTGGGTATCGTAATCATTGCTGTATCATTCCAGGCTTTAGCAATGAGCTTTGATGCCACCACAACTAATTTGTGACAATAATCACCATATTAAATACTATAAAAAAATCATTATTAATAATGAGAAATAATTTGTAATTATTTTTGGTGAGAGACTTTTCTGTTTCTCACTGTTGTCTTCAATTAGAAAAAAATGATGTTGTCTACAGACGCTATAATGCCTACACAGAAAAAATAATAGTAGTTGGAAACATTTTTACACATGCATTTTATTAAATTTAGTGAAAAACATTCTAGGCACATACTGTCTTTATAGCATTTCCTCTTGCATCTGACATACCAAATTTACGTGGTGTCGTGGCCTCAATTTTCTGTCTCCAAACATTCTTCTTTATTGGGGGTAGGCAAAGAGATTGGGCAATAAAGAGAATGTGTCATGGTTAACAGGGAAATATTGAATTTATTAAAAGCTTAATTAGATTTAAATGACACAATCTTTTGCCTGTAATTTTCATCTTTTTAACAACGTCTGCAAAGTAAGTGTGACAGATTCCTGTAATGTCAGGAAGCAAAGTATCATTCAGTGTTTTGTTACAGTTGGTGCTGTTTATTTTATTTTAGTTTCCTGAATACCTCAGTAAGAATTGAGATGCTCCCTTTATTAATACTTAAAGACATTTTTCTTAGCAAAGGAGTGGAAATGACCCATACTGATGCCAGGAATGGTTCTGTCTGTCCCCAGTCTGACATTCTGTGCTCTGAGCTTTCCTTCTGCTCCTTCTCAAGGTTTAAAAGCATGAGAAACATGGCAGGGAAGCCTGTTGGTTCTTGCGCTGCCTCATTGCAAAGAAGCAGTGTCTGCTTCATAGCTGAGTGAAGGACGGAGCCTGCTACAGGTTAGTCAGATCTGGACAAAATCATGTCATTTTTTTGAGAGTCGCAGAGGGGCAGAGATGATGCACACAGCAGGAGCAATGAAGCGGCCAGCAGTCCCTGTGGGCCATGGTAGGGTTGCAGCTGCCCTCTGCTGAGGGCTGGCTCTGGGAACATAGAAATAGGTGAAGATGTAATGAGGGGGTTACACCTTACGGACTCCCAGGGAGTAGCTTTTAGTGTTGTGTCTGTTACTGCCTTTGTATGTGAAAGCACTGCCTTCCTTTGACAGCAGTGGGGAGATGATGCAGTGACTCAGCTGCAGTTTGTGCTACTGATGTTGTGACAAGCAGAGCCTGCGAGTCAAGCTGAATGGTGGAGGGCCTTTTGTTGTGAGAACAAGCCAGGCTCGGGATGGAATTATAAACTGCTCTTGCGCCTGAGCCCAAAATAGGATTTCAATATGTGTTTCCAGAGCTGAAAATAGTGCTTCCACTGCAGCAGCTCAGAAAAACAAACAAAAGAGGGTGCTTGTATGTGCTGGTAAAACTGTCAAATACAAAAAAGTAAATGAATTCTGAGATAGAATAGATTTGCATACTTCATTAAAAGATAGGAACATTTGTTGTTGAAATAAAAAAGAATCTTATTTCCAATAAGAGTCTTATAGTTCTTGAGGATAAAGAACCCCTGCATAATCTCTATAACCAGATCTACCACAGGAAGCTAAGTGACTAGGAGCTGATAAATGCTAAAATTATAAACTTAATGCGGAATTTTTCTGAAGATTGTTTTTTTCATCAGTATCAGTAGTGCGTTTAATAGCTTTGATATAACCTCACATTTAAAGAGAAAAGCATGTTGATATAAAAAAAGGTGGTGTCATTTTTAAGAATTTAAAAAAATAAAGAAAATGGGAGCTCTGATTTGAATGTGGAATGTTGACTTTAAACTGTTTTTGGCATGAGGGCAGTGAAGATCCATCAGTACTTCTTTTAATGTTTTTTAATTTAATTCTGGAGTATGGATATATCCATTCAGCTTTCGTGTTAGTAGTCTCCTATGTACACAGATTCATGTGCAGTTTTTGGCTATGTGTATGCCTCTTGTCTCTGCTTTAAAAACTCTTAGGTAATAAAGCTGTTCATGTCCTTACTAAGGGTTTCACTTACCATTACCACTCCTTCTATACTTTTACCCTGAAAGTAATAATGCATTACCTCTCTCTCTCTCTATCTATATATATGGCTGTTAACTTTTTGTCCACTCATATATTATTTCTTTCATTCATCTTTTGTACTTTTCTCATATGCTTTGAATCTTATAGGTACAATAGAGCTGAAAAGGGCTTGCCTTTCTGAGGAACTGCTTGTTTTTTTTTCCCAGCTATGTCATAGGATATCCGTAAGATAAAATATTACTTCTCCCTATAAACTGTATCAGTTTTCAGACTCCTGTGGCTATAATCACTCATTGCTACAAGTGCATTAACCAACAGTTAGAACAATTGAATAGTTTATAAACAGCTTACAGTTTAGTCATTTCCTTAATCCTTAAAAGGTTGGCATATATGTTTGTTATTTGCCATCAGATTGTGATCTTTATACCTACTACTCAGGATGATAAGATATATACTTTAAACATTAAGTACTTAAGAGATATCAAGTGCGCCTAAAGGCAGCTTATCATAATGCCTGAATAAATGAACAGATAAGCAGTGGTTTCCTTTTTATCTGAAGCTTCTGCTTTCAGAACAGTGATTTTTCTACAGCAGTAAAAGAGAAGGGAATCCCTAGGTCAGGCTCAGGGGAGGGGGCATGGGAGGGTTCAGCTACTGGGCACAGGCATAAACCTTCATTTAGATGAACATAACTAAAATTGCAGAATAACCCTACCTGTTCCTAGCATTATATGCAAAAGAGTAAGTATGTAAGTCATTGTTTTTTGGGTGCTATAGGTATGAAATGAACCTGGGCTTTAAAAACTCATTTTGTCTGAGAATTGGTATTTTATTCATAAACAGCACCTGAGAGCATGAGTAGCTGCTCTTGTTCACAGTCTTGCAAAACAATGAGAAAGGACTGCGTGGTGTTTCAGGTTCTGCAGAATGTAATTTTTTGAGCTGCAGCTTATCTGAAGAAAAATATTCTGTCCTCATCAGGTGCTGCATAGACATAAGGGAGAGATGTGATTATTGTTGATAACAATCTTGCATTTTCATTGCTGCAGCTTGCAGAACACTGCAAGAATTAGGACACTTTAGTCTCTTCCTTTCCCCAAGGCACAGCTTTAAGCTTGTATTACTGAGACACAAGTGATTTCAAACTTGCTGTAAGAGAAGGGACCATTAATTTCTAGGCTTCTGCAGCTCCCCAAAGAGGAAATGTGTGTTGATAATGCCATCCCTGCACTTTACCCCTCTAGACTTTGTGAAATACTGAGGCTTTGCCTTCCCTATTGTATGTAACTTCTAAGTTGGCCCCAAACACTACCTAAAAGATAATGAGACACTGGGATCTGCTAGCATCAGCTGGAAACTCCACCTTTCTGGTGTTTGCCAGATACTGCTGATGCTTTCCAGTTCTTCTTCCTCGTGCTAGCTTGAAACCATCCCTGGAGAAGGAATGAGAAGAAGGTCTTCCTGTGCCAAATGAAAGCATTTCAAACTGGAACCTCTTGAAGCCAAGTGAAAGTGATTCCTGGGAAAATTCTAAGTTCCTGCCATCTGCCCAGCTGAGTAGGTTGGTGGATCCCCATTAAGTTGGCTCCTGTCTCAAAAGGACGTTCAAAAAAATTTTTTTTTTCTGCAGAGCATACAGCATAGAGGCTTTTTGCCCCTCCACTCAGACCTGTGCTCTGCCTTTGGTCAAGCATAGTACAGGTTTTGGATCGGTTTCCTTGCTTGCTGAAGAGTATTTCCTTAAGCAAGTGAAGTAGTGCAGGTTGGGAAGGTACCTCAGGGAGTCAGCTGCTGCCAAAGCAGCTCCTCATGCTGGGGAGCCTGAGCAAGCTGCCAGGTGGGCAGGCACTGTCTATGGAGGCTGCAGCACTTTCTGAAAAGGGCCCTGGAGTGGGAGAGAGGGTTTTCAGGTATTGTGGCTGGAGAGCCTCCTGCCCAGGCCTGGCGCTGTGATTGGAGGGGTTTGCCTTGCAGGCAAAATATTTCTAGGTTAACATCCATTTTCTGAAGATGCTTCAGCCTTTCATCTTAAAGCTGGGCAGTCTGTGCAGGTGGATGATGCAGATTTTTAAGCTGCTGGCACGGCTGCTGCTTGTACTGGGGAAAGTTGAGTAGGCTGCAGAGGAAGCAAATACTGCTTCATGGGCTGCCAGCTTCAGGACTCTAAAATGGGAGCCTGCAGGATTATGGTGCAGAGGAAGGGGCTGACAAAACTGTCTGCTGCTGTCCCTCCTGAAATCCTCTCTGCCAGACCGAGCCATGTTTTATGCAGTGGTCAGGTGCTAGAGGTGGATCTGCTTAACATCCCCTAGCAGTATTGATGACAAATAGCTCAGCACAGCTGTCAGAGGTGGGAACATTCTCATATCAACTTAGAAGTTGGCTTCTCCACTATTTGTGCCAGAAGTAGCTGAAAAAGCCACAGAGTAGACAGACAGTACCTGAGGGTATTGCGGCTGAAATTATTGTGGGAGGGCTGGCAGGGAAGTCCCACAGTCTGGAAAGATGTGCCCACTGGAAAAGGCTTGTCTTTTTAATTTTAGTTAAATGTTAAGGAAGGGAATGAAGAGACTCATTTTACAGGATTTGAAAATCTACATGAGAAGCCGGCAATTTTACTGCTGGAGCACTGATTCATTTTATGAAGAGCTGAATTCTTGTTCTACCTCAGAACTGCAGCATCATTTGCGAGACTGCTAAACTAAGTATCCTGAAGTGTAGGGTTACAAGTCGAGTTATAGCTTGGTTTGGGTAAGGAGAAATGGAAATCAGAAAGCGTGAATATCTGTAGTTATTTTTAAAACTCTTAAGAAGCTAAAAACTGTAGTAGGTAGAATCCCATTTGGCATGCTGAATTTTGGCAGTTATTTCCCATATACAAGTAATGGTAGGGTTAGGAATAATAGCACCTGCAGAGACTACAGGGCTTTCATTGCAGATTTTTTTTTGTAAGTTTTTGTTGCTATAAAGATGAACTTGTTTGAAAGGTTCGATGCCTCAAGAGATGCAATTTTCTGAGACATAGTTTTGCTTTACAGGATCTATAGGACTTTGAATTCTACAAGAGACAAAAATTTTGCGTATACCTAAACTGTGCTTTTTATATAAAAAGCTTATGTTCTTTTGAGTAGTCATGCTAAGAGAAGATCTAAAGAGATCCATGTCATACCTTTCACTGTCTATGGTACTGTTATGAGTTCTTGAAATTTATTGAAATTGGGTATCACTGTGATTTAGAATATCCTAAAGATTAGACATTCTTTGTGAAAGAAAATGGCCTTCAAAGTCATGAAGTAGGCTGTATAGAACAGCAAACATTGGAAAGTTGTTCTATTTAGTGGTTCATCAGGGGATTGTGTGGGAAAACTGGCAAAATTTAAGAGACTTGTCTAAGTATGCCTGTCCATTGGAGCTATTTAAGTTTTCCAAACCTCGGTGGTATCTGCAAAACACAGTTATTTTGATAAATCAGAAAATTTGGATAAAAATGTTTAGTTTCTTTCTGTGACTATTTTTTTTAATCCTCAAAATTAAATAGGATTACCAGATCTATAGGCATCTGAGGATGTAGCCTTGAATCTCATGATTTTTTTGACGCATAGCAAATATGTTCAGTCATATTTCTGTATTAGCAGCTATATTAGTTTTGTACCAAACCCTTTTAATAATGTCCCTGCTAAATAGCATAACTATTTTCTAATAGGATACTGCAAGTTGTTTCTAGCAATTTACTAATGAGAGATTGCGACTGAGACCTGATCAATAAAACAGAATCACTACGATGCTTTATCACTGAAAAGCTAAATTTCTGAGTGATGAGGATTATAGATTTTTTTTTTTTTTTGTAAGCAGGAATAAATTTGTTATCGGAGAGAAGGTGTAGAGCAATGATTATTGGATACTAGAATTTAATGAAGTTGGAAATCAGTGTAATCATATGGCATGATAGAATCATACATGAAAATGTACTGCAATTGCAGTATACAATACTTCATATGTTGTTCTTTGTTAATAGGAGAATAGAATAAGCTTTAACAATTTTTTTTATTACTACCAGCCAGGATTAAGGAGAGTAATTTTATTTGCATTCAGTGATTCAGAATGAGAATTCTTGCAAAGTTATCTAATGATATTTGCCACTTGAGGCCAAATTAAATCCATGTCCAGGGAAGTAAAGATTTGATGTTCCACAAGGAAAATTGCTTCTGAACATCCGAGGAGAGAAAGAATTTGTTTGTTCTGAAAGGTGAAGTAAAACAATAACAGCAAACCAAAAAGAACTGCAGATTTAAAGTGGTTGTTTACTCATGTATAAGCTGTAATTGTATTTTTTTTAATTTAACAATAATAATAAAAGCACTGATAATTTTGTCCTGCATTAAACAGATTTGAAGCAGAACAGTACTTGTCAGAATGCCTGCGTTATGCAGCATAAACAAATAAACAAATGCAACTGAAACAGAAGACTTACTGCACATAGAACATATATTTCTTACTGGGCAATGAAATGACAGATGTAGATATTTACTTTGTTCTCTAGATCTACTTGGTGTTCAGAATTTCTGTATTTCTGAAATCAAGGACAAGATGTAGTTTTCTGAATGTTTTTTTTGTTAAGCACAGCGTTCATGTTTAACTTGACTTTCTTGTTAGTTCCTGTGATATAAGGATTAGAACAGCAGAGACAGTTCTGTGGAATTTTTGATTTCTGTAGCTCTATAATACATAAGATTTGGATACAAAACTTCATGCATATGTGCGTATCTTTAAAGAAGTCAATACAATTAATTAATCATCGCTGTTTTATGTAGTTCATTTTGGTAGATTTTATATAAGTGACCCACATCATACAGAGAGAGAGACAGAGCGCAGTAGACTGCTTCATAGGATTAATGAGCCTGTGAAGCTCCATGGTAGCACACATGGTCCAATATCTGACCTGGCTTTCAGTTGACTGACAGCATGGAGTTCTTCGAACAACAATTTCTAAAGAAGGGGTATTTCATACAGAGAATGAGGCCTGCTAGAAAATTATACACCAAAGCCATTGTTGTGTTTATATGTAGATAATATATTCTGTGTTCATATATGTTATGTGTAACAAAGTTTTGCATAAGTTGTACCATTTTTGACAGAAATGTGGTAGGCCCTCTCTTACTCTCCAGACCTATGGGTATATTTGAGCTGTACTTAACACAAATTAGGGTAAAATATTTGGCAATTTCTGTATAAATTGTGGACAAAATGGACAGAAACTAAAATCTTACCTTAATAAATACAGTAATATATTACAGACCTTGATTCTCATGAGTATTATTAACTTTCCAAAATAGCAGGACAACTTGGTATGAGACAAGCAGTGAGGGATGTTACTAGGAAGTGTTGACGTACTTGTTACAGACACTGTGTGGGCTGATGAGGTGATGCACAGATGGATTTCATAATCACTAATAAAATAGGATCACAGTATCATAGAATGGCCTGGGTTGAAAAGGACCTCAAAGATCATCTAGTTTCAATCCTCTTACCTTGGGCAGAGTCGCAAACCACTAGACCAGGCTGCCCAGAGCCATGTCCAGCCTGGCCTTGAATACCTCCAGGGATGAGGCATCCACAACCTCTCTGGGCAACCTGTTCCAGTGCATCACCACCCACAGACTGAAAAACTTCCTCCTACTATCCAACATAAGTCTCCCCTGTCTCAGTTTAAAACCATTCCCCTTTGTCCTATCACTATTCACCCTCGTAAACAGTCATTCCCCCTCCTGTTTATACGTTCCCTTCAAGTACTGGAAGGCCACAGTGAAGTCTCCCTGGAGCCTTCACTTCTCCAAGCTAAACTAGCCCAGTTCCCTCAACCGTTCTTCATAGGAGAGATACTCCTCTGATTGTCTTAGTGGCCCTCCTCTGGACCTGTTCCAAGAGCTCCATGTCTTTCTTGTGGGCTCCTGGGGGACCCAGGCATGGAAGTACTCCAGATGGGGCCTTATAAGAGCTGAGCAGAGGGGGATAGTCACCTCCTTCTCCCTGCTGGCCACTCTTCTTTTAATGCAGCCCAGAACATAGTTGGCCTTCTGGGCTGCAAGCACACACTGCTGGCCCATGTCCAGATTCTCATCCACCAGGACCCCCAAGTCCTTCTCCTAAGGGTTACTTTCAAGGAGTTCTTCCCCAGTTTGTATAAATACCTGGGATTGGCCCAGCCCAAGTGCAGTACTCTGCATTTGGCCTTGTTGAACCTCATTAGGTTCTCATGGGCCCACTCCAGCCTGTCCAGGTCCTTCTGTATAGCTTCCCTTCTTTCCAGTGCATCGACTGCACTGCTCAGCTTGGTGTCAACTGCAAACTTGCTGAGGGTGCACTCGATTCCATTGTCTATGTCACTGATGAAGATGTTGAAGAGCACCACTCCCAAGATCGACCTTTGCGGGACACCACTTGTGACTGGCCTCCACCCTGACATAGAACCATTAATCATAGCCCTTTGGCTGCATCCGGCCAACCAATTCTTAATCCACTGAACTGTCCATCCTTCAAATCCATCTCTCTCCAATTTAGGGAGAAGGATGTGGTGAGGGACCCTGTCAAAGGCTTTGGATAAGTCCAGGTAGATGACATCTGTTGTCCTTCCCCTGTCCACCAGTGCCGTCACTCCATCATAGAGGGCCATCAGATTGGTCAGGCAGGATCTGCCCTTGGTGAAGCCATGCTGGCTGTCTCAGATCACCTCTTCATCTCATATGTGCCTTAACATGGTAACCAGGAAGTTCTGCTCCATGATCTTCCCAGGCACAGAGGTGAGGCTCACCGGCCTGTAGTTCCCCAGGTCATCCTTTCTCCCTTTCTTAAAACTGGGAGTAATGTTCTCCTTTTTCCAGTCACCAGGGATTTCAGCCAACAGCCATGATTTTTCAGATATGATGGAGAGTGGCTCAGCTACCAAGTCAGCCATCTCTCTCAGAACCTGGGGATGCAGAGTTAAAATAGAACTTTGGGACTGTGGTAATCAATGGAAGCCTTGAGGATAACTATGAAATAGTAGAGTTGAAGACCCTGAGGTGAGTGAAATAGAAGTGTACTGAGCACAAGCTTCTGGAGAGTAGGCTGTGTGTTGTTGAGAGTTGGTGTGAAGGGATCCTATGGAAGGAGGCATCTCTGAAGGGCAAAAAAGCTCAAGAAGGCTTGCAGGTCTTTAAGAACCACCTCTTCAAACTACAAGAGAGGTCCATCTTGATGCTTAGGAAATCTGGCAGATTTTACAGATCAGTTTAGTTAAATAGGGAGCTCATGACTGAACTCTGGCATAAGAAGGGAGTATACAGCAGGAACAAGCTTTAAAGGGTGAGTTTAGAAACAGTACATGGATGTGCAGAGATAGTGCTAGGGAAGTCAAAGCTCACCTAGATTTGATGCTTGTAAAGAACTCGAATGGCAACGAGAACTTCTGTCGTGCTGTTAGTGAGATTAATTAATAGGTTAATACTGTTGGCTCTTTATTGTCAGAGCATCCTGGCTGATTAGGCCTGCACAGTCAGTCTGGTCAGGCATGATTTTTCATGCTGACTGTCACCAGAAATGTTCTGCAAGAGAGACTTGCTCCATATTTAATTGCATTTTAGCCAGTGCTTTGGTCTTAGTTGATTTCCTCCATAGTGTTGCTTTTTTGATCCACCCTTACTAATCTAACCTTGTTCTCATTTTTCTATGATTGAGGTCAAAGGAGAGCTAAGCATTTAACTGTGCTGATCCTGCTGCATTCATTCCCCTTCCTCTGCCTTGGGGTAGACACCACTTGCTGCTGTCTGTTCTCAGGCATAGTGACAGGTTACTGTCATAACTTCTCCCTTTCTTTGTTTGCCATGAGGTTTTATTTATCTGTCTCTGAGTGCATGGAAGACTTTCTCCTTAAGTTCACTTTGTTCTTGTACCACTTTTTCATTGCATTAGTGTTATAAAGGCTTTACATCACTCTCATCGAAGTTACCTTTCCTGTACTGAATCTATTTTTCACTCAGTGTGATGTTATGTGATAGAACCAAAAGGATAAACTAGAGAAAACAGGTCTAGTGATGCCTGCTGGGACTTACAGACAATATTTTTACTCTTTAAAATGAGTAAAATGGTAAACCTAGTCTCCTTTCTGTAAAAAGAACGGTTTTTCATGCATTATTTTTTACCTTTTTTTCTCTATTTCTGTACTTGAATATTAAGAAATCTCCTTAATACCATCTATAGGTATTACCTCCTTAAGCTTTTGCTTTTTGTGCTGACCTGCCTTTCCTACAGTAAGCAAATGTATGACTAGATGCTAGAGTATTTGCTTTCCAAATACTCTCCTTTAAAAAGTGTTTAGGGAAAATTCATGAATGTCAGTCCCGTGTAATTCTGTACATTTTAAGAAATCATTTTTTAGATAGCAGAAATAAACACTCAAATTGCAAGAAACACTGCTTCAAAACATTAATTTTACTTCTGGAGTTGGAATGATTTTATATCGTATACCATATGCGGGATTTATTCATTTATTTATTTTCTGTCATGTCCCTTTAACCAGCTAAATCAATGCTTCCACCACACTTAGGCTGAAGTACAATCCATTCTGGATTTCCCAATTTCTGAGTGTCTGACAGCAATTTTAGCTTTTTAGTGCGTTTATGTTAGTGTAATGTTCATGCTAGAGTTATATGATGATACTTCTCTGGGACTCATTTTGATATCATGTCAGCATATTCCTTTAGGCAGTAGCTCTGATATAGGCGAGATTAATCAGGGGAATACAACTGATTTGTTACTGTGGACTGTAGCCCAGTTCTAATAATGCTTTAAAAGCAGCTGCTAAAATCAAATGAAAGTTGTTTGTAAATCCACTATTTGTCAGTTAATGACCAAGCCTTTGTTCTATTTTTACTTCATGTAAGTTTGCACTTGCTTCCTTTTTTGAGCTTGGAATGATTTCTAAAAGGTTAGCATTTAAAAACTTACTGGTGATATGCGTTATATTTGTATTTAAAAGATAAAAAAAAACAACCCAAAACAACAACAAAAAAAGCCAGCACCATATGTCAATTTATTTGCCACAGATGTATACATCAATGTAACAAATACAGGAAATGAAAGGAAACAAACATAAGGAGAACAATTAAAGCTACTTTACTTTAAAAAATTGTGTCATGTGTCATCTCATTACATTATAAGACAGAAGAATTTTTATGAAACCTTGTGATTTAAACCTCCTTTATTAAAATTTCAGTGAAAAGGATAAGACATTTTAACGGTCAGCTTCAAAGATACCTTTTGCAATTGCTGCATGTTGTAATGTATTTGCCATGATGTGGTATTTGGCTTTCTCAATGTTAATAATTTTCATGATTGTCAGAGAGGTTTGTGAAAGTTATTGTTCACTACAGAAATTCAGAAGTCTTGTTTTATGAGGCTGTCTTTTAATGTGAGGGAAATTGAAGCAGCTTTTCCCATCAAAATTTTCTTCCAATACAAATAACTTCAAAACAATGACTGTAATTTCATTGCTGCATCTGGGCCTTAACATATTTTTCAAATTGAGTTGGTCATAATTTCACATAACTGTTTTCTTCCCTTTAGGAAGAGTTCAATCTGCTCAACTACTTCTCTGTTCTGGCAAATGCCTGTAAAATATTTATATTGCCATCTTTCAATATTTCTTTGGTGCATTTTTTTTTTTTTACCCTTTGAAGGTCTGATAGCTGTTAAGTGATTTAAAAATTACTTGTCTGTTACATTTTCTAGGTGGCTTGGACAAAGATTCTACATCTTATTCTCTGCTTAAATATATATTTTTTTTCAAATTTCAAGCCTACACAAAAAGAAATTATTATATATATATTTATATAATATACATATATAGGCTTGAGAGGTGGGCCCATGCCAACCTCATGAAGTTCAACAAGGCCAAGTGCAAGGTCCTGCACCTGGGTTGGGGCAATCCCAAGCACAGATATAGCTTGAGTGGAGAATGGCTTGAGAGCAGCCCTGAGGAGGATTTGGAACTGTTGACTGATGAAAGATTCAACACGTGCTGGCAATGTGCGCTTGCAGCCCAGAAGGCCAACTGTGTCCTGGGTTGTATCAAGAGAAGCGTGACCAGAAGGCTGAAGGAGGTGATTCTGCCCCTCTACTTTGCTCTCGTGAGACCCCGCCTGGAGTACTGCATCCATTTCTGGAACCCCCAACACAAGAGAGAGCTGGGGCTCTTCAGCCTGGAGAAGAGAAGGCTCCAATGAGACCTGATAAGAGGCCTTCCAGTACCTGAAGGGGGCCTAAAGGAAAGCTGGGGAGGGACTTTTTATAAGGACAGGTAGCAACAGAACAAGGGGAAATGGCTTTAAAGTGGAAGAGTGTAGGTTAAGACTAGATATGAGGAAGAAATTCTTTACTGTGAGGGTGGTGAGACACTGGAACAGGTTGCCCAGCGACGTTGTGGATACCCCTTCCCTTGAAGGATTCAAAGCCAGCCTGGATGGGGGTCTGAGCAACCTGGTCTAGAGGGAGATGTCCCTGCCTATAGTAGAGGGGTTGGAACTAGATGATCTTTAATGTCCCTTCCAACCCAAACCACTCTATGATTCTATGATCCATTCTATATAATCACATTAGAAGCTTAAAGCTGTTCCCCTTTCTATACAGGAAACTCTACAATGTGAAGCACAGTAACCGTTGTTTGATTAAAAATATTAAAATATTCTTATAAACATCTCTCTTTTAATTTTCTCAGTCCAACTTCCTTGCAATTTTGTTTCTTTTTAATTTCCTCTTTGAGCTCACTTGTTTTTCCCTTAATTTGCTTATGCAGAGAAAGAGAATAACTATATCAACAGCTAAATGTCATCAATTTTTGCAAAGCTCTTGCACTTGCTTTCTTCTTTCAACACTGATTAACTCTGTTCTTCATGTTTTATATAACCATAATCTTTGGTATTCAGTTTTTTGAATGATTTTATACATACCTACTAGTGGTGTTTCATTTTCATAGCACTGACCTTTGTAAATCTGCACCTAATTTTTGTGGACTATATCCTAAAGAAATAGTCCATCCAGTTTGAACAATGCTGTTCTATACTAGTAAGCAGACCTATTGGTTATATCCTATATCACTGAGTAATGTTGGCCAGTGGACTAAACAAGCAGGAAAAAAAACCTAATGGACTAATTTAAAATTTGCATTTAAGCAAGCAAACTTCATAATTTGCAGAATTTTTTTAAGGGAAAAAAGAAGAAACAACCAGAAAAAAAACCAAACAAGTCACCTTTGTATTTTTCATTTCCTTGACATGTTTCGTGAAGTAACTTCACAAATTGTATTTGAATTTGAAATCTACATACATAATTTAGCAGAAGAAATACTCAACTAAAAAAGTTGCTCTCTTGTATAGGTAACATACTGTCACATCAAAGCAGGTGCACATTCTTCAAGTGGAGTGACTAAGGAAATGAGGAAAGATATGTAACACCTATCAGTTTTCAAAATGTGTTTACTATTTTTGTAATTTAAAAAAAATCACATGAAAGACAAATTCTGTGTTTTAATGCATATCTCATGTTTCTTTTTGACTGTGTGAAAGTTAGACTTTTAGCTATTGTAACTGAAAATCTGACTCCAAGATAGTTTACAGAACCAGCAAGGATATAAAGTGATCCACATTTTTCTCTTTATAAATGTTGTATTAGGCGAATAACGGAGCACTCGGGATGTAACGTGAAAGGGCCTCCCAAGTTTAAAAAAACCTCCCAAGTTTAAAAAAGTCACAACCTTTTGCTTTGCATGGTTGATTCTGCAGACAATTGTTTTGGTTGTGATTGCTTACAGAAGTACTTTTTGTTATCTAATGGACTGTGGCAGGAACAATTTGACCCATTTTACCACAGGAAACCATAACAGATTTATTTCAGGTTTGACAAAGTACTGAAGTCTAAAGATAATGTAGATGTCTTCTGTATTTCTATTGCTGAGGCTGTATCCTTTGAAACTAAAAAAGAGGTCACTGATGTGAATCTGAGCTGGTGACATGATTCTGCAATTAACTAGAGATAGATAGATATAACAGTTTATAACCAGTGAAGATCTGCTTCTGTGTCATTCTTTCTACACTGTTGGGCAACTGCTCAAAAATCTTCACCTCAATGTCTAGCAATAACTTTGCCTCGTAATCCCCTTCAAAACTGAGAATGTAAATGAAATTATATAGTGTTGAAAAAAAGAAGTTTGAATATCAAAATACATTGTGTTCAATTGAAATGGCTTAAATCCATCCTACGTGATTGTGTATCTGCGACAAACAGAATGATCTATACTGCTGGTCTGCCTGTATACAAACAAGTGCTCATCTGAACTTGATAATCTTAGTGAGATAAATAATAGCTGGGTTTTCAGCTATTCTTGTAAAAGTAGCTTGTAAATGTCCAAACTAAGTTCATTTCCAATCTTTCAAAAATAGCATAGGTATTGTTGTCATTTTAGCAGTTACCTTTGAGAGCTTGAATAGTACCACAGAAAATAAGGGAAGTATTGATGAGTTTAAAATACATTGAATTCATGCACATTTAAAGAATAGTGTTCAAAATACTCCATCTGACAAGATGCCCTCACTCACAGAAACGAATTGTTAAGGTTTCTGAACGGAGAGAAGAGCAATGGGAAGTGCTGCTGCTATCAAATGATAGTTGCAATGCTATAACCATTTTCTGATACATTGCTATTTAAAACAGAAATCTCTGTTTCTTAAGAATTAAGAAATGTTTTTCATATTTGATTGGCATGTCAGTTTGATGACATTATTTACCTAGAAAATGCCTATGTATAATTGTTTTTTCTCACTACATTTAAAGTGATAAAATCTAATAACCTTTATTCATCACAGGAAGGAGAATACAAATATGGAATTTAATTTTTAAACTTTGGGCACATTGATGCCCTCCTAGTTTTTAAGTATTATTTCCTTTAAGTCACATCAGGAAGCCAAATTACTGCATGTGAAGTTTTCTGAACTTACTTCTGTCATTTTGAAATTGCTCTTAGAGTCCTTATTCAGATTTTCAATGGGAATTTGACTGTGAAATTCACTTACTTTTGTGAAACTGTGGTCTGTGGTGCAGAGAAAGAAGAGGAATTTTGTGCAAATGACAAGCTGAATAAATGTACAGACATATTCAATCAAAGCTTTATGAAGTGAAAAATATCTTTTTGAATAGCACTTCCAAAAGTAGATAAGCAACTTTCCAGCAAGTACTTAAAGGGAGCCCAAAAAGGAGCAGAGAAGATAGGTGGTGGTGAAGATTTTCGCAGTTTACTCCTTGTGCTCAGAACACAGGCATTATTCTGACTGCTGGTGAGGGGAAAAACATGCACTTTTCCAGCCTGATATATTTTAGAGATAAAAGCACTGTGATTATATCTCCATTTGCCATGCTGGAAATAGGCAAGGAGAGGTCAGTCAAATTCAATGTACCCATGCAATTTATCCCTAGTTTACAGAGGAAAATAAAGCTCAGAGAGGGGGGTAACACTGTCAAGCTCAGTCAGCTGGCTAATGCCAGAGCTGGGAATAGAGACTGAATCTCCTCACTCCATCTCTCCTCAAACACTGTCTGCAGCCCTTCCTGTGGTAGTTAGATTGTGTTCTTTTTCAGTAAGTTATTTCAGTCAATGCCAGAAAGTGATAATTTACAGTTTTGAGGGCATTTGATCTGATTAATTTTGAGAAATATTACAATATAAATGCATTCCAAATATTTACATGGTAATATTTTTACAAACATTTATACTATAAAAACAGTAAAGGATTTTTTTTTAAAGCAATGAAAATAGCATCCTGGCCTTTATTTAAAGTAATGATATATTTTTTAGAAATGATCCTACGCCTTACAAGTTCTTCTCCTACAAAAGGTATTATATTTTTCAGCATTTTGTATTGAAACCACTGATCTCTTTGAAAAGATTTTCCATATCCAGGCCATGGAGCAGGCTGTTGTTTGACATCTATTCACTGTGCATTTAACTGTGAATATTATGAGAATGTTAATAGGGCTGTATGGGGCATGTTTGTTGTCAAATGGAAACAGCTATTCAGTAACTTTATTGGACACACTGGTGTGACAGTTGTAAGAATTCTTTGAGAACTGCTAACTCCATTTATACTTATCTCTGTTACAAAAAATAGAGCTGAAGAAACAGAGCTAGGGTATTTTTGTCAAGTGACTCAATATTTATAAAATAATAGTATTAAAAAGAGATTACCAGTATAACCAGACATGTATGGCTAACTGCTATTACTCTGTCAACTTAGACCAAAAGCAAACTGAAGAAAAACCCTGGAACTGAAGGAAAACAAATATATTTTCAAGAGTAAATACTGGGAAACAATGGCACAGAAATAGAATTTACTCACCTCTATTTAAATTTTTTTTTTTATAATAAAGAATAAGCACACTCTAAAAGTGATGAAGTTGTCTTGTTAGCATAATCCTTTCTTGATATTAACATTGATTTAATTTTGATTCTCAAGGTTGTTAATCTTATGGACACTAATTAAAGGAAACAGGATTCATACCACATACAAAATATTCAAACTATTTTTCAGGAGCCCCAGAAGGTTTTGTAATATGATAAAACACACCATGATTGACGTTATGACTTTGCAAATGGCTTCTCTAGGTGAAAATAACATTGACTGAAACAGAAATTATTGGTGCAAACTGTTCAATACAAAACTGGAAGTTGAAGGACTGGATACTTGATGAATGTTTGTGATTTTTATGCAAAAGAGAATGAGTATTGAGTGGCATGTACATTCTATAATGCAACAGGAAAAATTCTAGCTTAAAATGCTCTTGATTCAGCTTCCCACTATTGATGTTCTCCTTGTCAGTTTCCATGGGGACCAATCAGATTCGAAAGTGTTAGGTTCTCAGTCATGACCTCCTTATTTGGGTGATAAGGCACTTTTGTTACTAATTTTTTGTTTGATATATTACATGAAAAAACAGTTTAATAGATCCATCACTTTTTTTTTCTTGATTGCTGTATTCTATAATGTATTTTTAAACTATCAAATACTTTGTTAGCAGGGATGGATCTGAAGCACAGACTGCCCAGTTGAGTAAAAAGGCACACCATAGACATAGATGGCACAAGGATCTTTTGAGTGATAGTATGTTGTTGAAATAAGCATGAACAGTGTGAATATTTTACTTTTTAATAAATTTAAAGCTGGCTTAGATGAATTATAAAACTGAAATTCACATATATGCAGCATATGTGTTAAAAATAAATGATAAAAGTGTGAAAATACATTCATTCAACTTCATAAATAATATCAGGCACTTGTTCCTACATTTGATTTAATGGTGGATCATTACTCAGTTTTAGCATTTCTTTCGACCTCTACAAGCCTGCCAAATTAAAACAGCTAGGAGAAAACTAATCTTTGGGTTATTTGTGGCTTGGTATTTTCTTTTGAAGTCATATGTGGATAAATTATAGTCACAAATCATATCAACTGAGGTATTGCTCTCACAATATTCTGCACTGGTTATTTATGGTATCTTACAACATCTTGGAGGTAATTTACTGATGAGTATTATGCACTGTTTTGTTGCAAGAAACAGCTATTTCAAAATGTTGTAGTACATTATTACATAATAAATTATTTTGTTTAACAAGGAACTTAAAAATATCAAATGTCATTCAGTATATTGCTTTGAGATATCAGTATGTTACCATTTTAAAATTCCATCTGAATTAAGTACTTTCTCTTATACTAGAAATAAGGAATGAGTATAACTCTCATTCAGCATTACCGGTCCACATCAGATGATCAATTCAGAAGCTCTTCCTGTTAGAGAGCTATTTCTGTTTATAGAATTAACAGAAGTAAAAGACCCAAATTAAACGTCAGGAACTGAAAGCGTTTTGCCAAAACCTCATACCATTTATTCCTTCTTACTATTCTTGAGAAGATAATATCCATTTCTTTTTTTGTACTAACAAGACAGCTATTCTGCCTGACATGTTGAAAAAGTACAAATATGAGCCAACAGCTTCTAACAGCTAAAGATAAGGAAAAGAAAGGACTGGAGTTATGTTGCACCCTTTCCTTTCAAATTCCTTTGCAACTGCCTTCCATATATCTGTAAGAAAATGTCAGTATCCTAGGCCTATAATTTATAACAATTAGTTTTGTTAAACACATTTATTCTAATTTTCCTCTCATGTTTTCATTTGTTGTATCTCACTAAATATATACAGGTAAATGAATGATGTTGGACATCTTGCATGCTTAGTGGGCTTTTTTGTTGTTGTTTTTTGCTTTTTTTTTAAGTTTCTTTTCAATATTTGTTCTGCTCTGTGTTTGGTCACCACTAAGTTTGCTGAAAAGAACTTGACCTGCTCTCTTGCTCTTTTTCAGCACTAGGCATTTAATTCTTCAGCTGTTCTACAGTTATGGAAGAACATGGCTTTGAGATATAGGCTACATGCTACTGTAATGACAAATGTCCTGTATGCAGGGGCAGAGGTTTTGCTACGATGCAGTGGCTACAAATTTGACAGCAACTTCATGGTTGAGGATGTTCAGGCTACTAGAAGTCAGAGATACAGAACTGATATGGTTGCTTTCCAGCATAATATAAATTGACAAAGTTTAGCTCTAGGCAAGTTAAATTGTTATAGGACAATGCTTTGTGAAGGGGTTTTCTTCACAGTTTCCAAGTCATCAAGTGTTTTTACATAAAAAATATCTTTGAGTTATATTTCTAAAAATGAAATGACTGAAGAGATGATGATCATCTTTCTTTTAAATGTGTGACATGAAAAACTTTTACGTTCCTCCTTTTCTGCTTGAGACATGAACCACTGCTGCTCTTCCCACAAAAATCCTCCAAAAATCGCATGCTTTGGCAAGCTCTGCCTGATTTGCCTAAGGCAAATCATCTTTCTCACTTCCCACGAGAAGATCCTAGTCATTGGGATATGCAGATGGTAGTATATTGCCACACTGGCTACACTACTCCCCTGAGTGACATCAAATCTTTTCATGCAGCTCAGTGAGTCTGAATCCAGTTCTCTCACCTTCCAAGAGATTTCCTTCCTCAGTGGCATGTCGCTGTGCAGAACAAGCCACTGACTTCTGTTTCTCTTCTTCCTAGTTAAAATACCAAGAAGGTAGATAAAGGGGTTCTTTCTCCCAGTTAAAAAGAAAAAGAAATCAAGATTGTTGTGTGAAAGTAGACTCGCAGGTATCCTGTAGTAAGAAAAATAGATAAAATGGAATTTGGAGTTTCTTTTGGAAGCGAAGATTTTGTTATGGATAACTCTGAGTCACTGAGTCATCCATACAACCTTATTCCAGATATACTTACTTTTATGGAAAATGGTTGGGCTTGGTGACAGGATTTAACAAGATATCTCTGAGCTATTAGTGATGCATGCAATTGTTTCCACCATGCTCCACATGCCTGAGCATGACTCCAGCCTTCAGAATTTGTCTTCCTATCTACAGGATCCCTCTTCTCCCTGCAGTAATGTCCATCTGTTTTTGAAAAGATTAAGTTAAAAGAGTAAGTGGTTTTCTGCATCTGGGAATTGTTGTTTCAGATTTTCTGATGCAGTTGCAAGTCTTTGTTGGGTTGATATGATTGTCAGAAAGAATAATTACAAGATCTTTCTTCCTATTCAGAGATGGACTTCCATCAAAGCATTGAAGTTGATTGTGAAAATGATTATTCAGGAGTAAATACTATTTTCTTTGACTTCTTTTTCATATGATTTTGATACATTTAATTATCTTCTGGATTTGGCAGCCTTGCACAATACAGCTCATAAAATAAAGCAGAGCCCATACATTAAGAACTTCAAAATCTTTACTGATTGCTCAGTCTCTAATGAGGCCCTTCCAGTAGCTGAACGGGCGACTTTTCTTAGTTCTGCCAAAATCCAGTAACAGAAATTACCTCATACTTTGTACGTCTACAGCATCAGAGCGGAGTAGAAGAATAATATAATTAAAGGGATCATGTTCTTAATAACAGATTTCCTTGTATGGGCTAGAACGTAAGTAAAACAAAGTTTAATTTTTTTTAGGCATTCAGTAATCCTTTGTATAGTCATTCCTCATTCCTCTCAGTAGACTAAGTAAACTGGGAATTGTAAAAGGCTTCTTATATCTTCTTAACTCAGATATCCATTGTACTGGAGCCTTCTTACAACGAGGTGGCATCCTTTAAAGCTAATCCTCACAATAATGTTGTTATAGATTGTCTGCATCAGTGCTTCCTATTTTTTTCTCTCGATTTTTCTTTCTTCCAGTAATCAAAGCAAATATAGAGATTCCCCTTTCACATCTAGCACTTTGTTTTCCTTAGAAGAATGTCTCTGAGTTGTTACAAGGGACAAAGTGCAAGTGCAGATCTGTAGAAGTGCACTGTAAGAAACTGAAGGTTTTCACTGCAAATGGACTAAAGATCTTGTTTAAATAATAAATTCCTACCAGTGGGTTCCCTTACATGCCTGAAACAGA
This sequence comes from Numida meleagris, assembly GCF_002078875.1. NCBI lineage: Eukaryota > Metazoa > Chordata > Aves > Galliformes > Numididae > Numida > Numida meleagris. Next base: position 100,190,577 of record NC_034409.1, on the reverse strand, counting down.
ACAGGTCTAAATGTTTCTGTCCAAATTGCTATTTATGAAAATGAAATGGAATGAATGTACATAGTGTACATGAAAATTATCAAATAACACTAGAATATCATAGGATGTTTTGGATATGGTCAAAGTCAGTATTTGAGAAAACATTATTTTTAGACAAAAAAGTCATAAAAGTAGAGATTGAAAATGCATTTGTGGTACTTCTAGGAAATACCATGTCCTTTTTCTCTATCTGGTTCTGTTTCTCTATCTAGGTAATATACCCAGCGATGTCTGTGGCCAGATACTTCAACTTGACAAGAGAAAAGATGTTGGGCACCACAGGACAAATTAGTGAATGAAGAAAGGTGAACTTAGAAAGGAAATATAATTGTACAACACCAGGAGGGTATTTCTGAATTACCGCGTTAAATGACAGACTTTTCTATATTTTGATGTCTTACTTTCATTCAACAAAAATCCATTACTTTCCACATGAGGTAGATGTTTTCAAATATAGCGTTCTCAATATTCAAAAGAAACTTTTTAGTGAAAAATTGAAACTGCTTTTATCACTGGCTTAATTACAAATTATTTGTTCTGTAATGACAAGCAATAGAAATTCAGAGAATTTGGGATGGATTTTCATACTAATTCTAGGTAATCAAAGGCTTACACCATTGATGGTTTATTAAAAGTCTCATCACTCATTAGAGGAGTAGTTTAGATTTTTAAGCATGATAGCTCTTTATGTAAACCTTCAATTTGTAGTGTTTTAATTACTTTGATCCAAAAAGCAACAAAGAAATAATCATGCTGTATTTTTCAACATTTGTAATAAATAGAGCCAAGTGATTATGTGACTGGTAAATGCAGTGGAAAAAATGATGAAAGCAATATGCTTAAATCATCCTATGTTTCTATGATACTCAGATTGTCTTTGTTAATCTTATTTACCTACCTAGATTCTTCAGTCCTCCTAGATTTTACTCTGAAGTGTAGACACAAAAATTGTAACTATGAAGGAGGAAAATGGATAAAATCTATTTTCAGGTTTAAAATCTCCTTCAGTTTCCATTGAATTAAATTTCTTTAGCATAAAAAGAGGTGTATTTTTCTGTGAGGCATTCTTGACTTCTTATGTCAGTAATGATGAGCATTTCCTTTTGCTAATTTCAATAACATTTTCAAAAGAAAAAAATGTGTTTCTGGTGCACTGCTCTTTAAATTTCAGGCTAGACGTTAAGATCATGGCTCAAGTCATGGTTTAGTGACAGTAAAGTATTCATTAGGAAAAATGGAGAACTGTTTACAACTACTATGTATGATGGTAGGCTCTTGCCTTCAGCTTGGTAACAGTACTGTTGTGATCTGATAGTTATGTTATTGCCTGCAGTATAGCCACTGACTCTGTAGGAGAACTTTGCTAACCAAATTGAGTCAGATGTTGTTAAAAGCCTAAACAATATGACATGAATTAAAAACTGCAGATTGAGCTTCACACTTATCATATAATGACTGGTTACAACCTAATGCCAATGTGAAGATTTTCCTTGTATTAGTTTTGGGACTCTCAGGGAGCAAGGCTTTTGTATTAATGCTTGTCTTTGGTCACTGGAGAGGCAAGAGTTACAAAAGCTGATCCTGGAGTAGCTCATAAATATCGATGGATCCAGTTTTCTGTGAGACCCTGTGGCAAGCAGCATCAGTTCAAAAATGAGAGTGTCTTCGCTAGGCAAAAATGAATAAAGAAATTGTCCTGCAAGTTGGATGTGTGCTGTGAGCTGCCAGCTGGGCCCCACCTCTAAAAAAGTGGATTTAAGATAGATTGTATGTTTGCAACCCAAGGCAAAAAATCTATTTACATTCCAAAGCAAACTCCTCCAACTCTGAAGGCTGATACTTCCTCATTTCTATAGGGAATATGCTGAGCTAAATCATTTGCTCTTGCAAATGTTTTTGCAAAAAAAATGACTGTTTTTAAATTCCCAGGCGGAAACCTAAGGAAAAGCAGATATCATTTGAAAATTTATTTCGTGAGATATTAAAAACAAAACAAAACAAAAAAACAACACCACAGGATGCACCTCCCCGTGCAGAAAGTAAAATGCAGTACAAAAAAGACAAGTACCCAATTTGTTCTAACCCATTTAAATTACATTTATATTCAGGTGCTGCCACAGGCAAGCTCACAGCACATTCTCTGGGCCTTGAGGATACCACCAGCCCTGACTGCCCCTGCCCACCCTCCTGGGTCTCCAAGACTCTTGCCTTCCCAGGCCCAGGCCCACACATCAGCTCCTGAGCTGTCAGACCTTGCCCTGTCAATCCCAGCCCCAAAGAGGGCTCAGCGGGGCCAGGCTCCAGCTGTCTACAGCCTGGCCAGGGACCCGTACATACTGATGATGGGCATCTATCAGTCTTGAGCATGCCCTTAGATCTTCTAACAGGACTGGTTTGATTGTCGCTGAAGACATGGTTTCTGTGCATCTGTCTCAACAGATCTGAATTTCACCCTGTTTTCTGAGTACTTTTTTTATACATGCTGAGTGAAGGGTCACGTAGGTGTAATTACAGAAACGTAAAATCAGCTTGATATATTTGTTCTCTGCAGTTATTTCTGAAATCATCCAGCAGGTCATAAAGATAATTTGTAAAACATGTGCCAGCTTGTAAAAATGTTTGGGAGGGTGGAAGACCTATTAGCTCTACCCCTAGCTTATTTATATCCTTACTGGACACAGGATGGGTAAGTAACTCTGAGTATATATCTCTTGCCAAGAGTCATAGCCTTAAAATGTTGAAAACCAGAAAATTATTGTTTATGAGGGATATATGTTTCAGTTTTCTCACTGCTTTATTGCCTTACAAATCATGTTATAGGGAAAAGCAAATATTTTGAAACGTAATTAATAACTTTTTAGAGCTAATGGATTCAAAGATGAGCTATAGCATTATTGGTTGCATTGAGACATTTATGTTTTGTAAAGCTGCCCTGACTGTTTTTCCATTACTACCCCCTGGTAATGTACAAGTCAATTTATCTTTCAAATGTTCTTTAATATGCTCAGAGATTTTCCTCCCTCTTCAGGCACAGTGTGAGTGGCCTTTACATTGAAATGAAAAAGGCTGCAGCCGCATGTGCTGCATGACATGCCTATCGATAGTTTACTCAGTGAAGCATCAAGGGTGACCATTCAGTGAAACCATGAGTCTCTTCCTACTGAATGATGAAGAAGTAATTACTAGTGCTGCAGCTTCTTTTCGCTGTCTGTTTCCATGGGGCATTAAATGATAATTATAAGGTATGTAAGTGATTTAAAGCAGGAACCCACAAATCTCATGGCACAGATACAGGAATGCATATCCAGCTTGAAGGCCATGACTGGCTCAGTGCTGCTGCTGCCAACGTGCTGTGAAGGTCCAGCATCAGTTTAAGCTGAAAGCATCAGTGTGAAGATTGTCCCCAGTACCTTACATTAGGTCTGAGCTTTACTTTTGTATACATTCTCCTTTATCCTCTGAATCATGTTGATTAAGGTGGCTTAGTCACAGCCTTGTGGGATTTTTATCATGATGTTATTTTCCGTAGACTTCTTGGGGTTCTCAGTCATACTGGTGAAAGATGAATGAGGCTGGTGAAGAAATAAGCCATGGTTATGGAGTGGCCTGACCCTGCAGAATATTTGTTCTCTCTTATTACCTTGCAGGTCTGGCTTCCTGCTCCTGACCATGGGAATGGCAACCAAAAGGTTCAGTCACTGCTGAATTATGTATATGGGTTTCTGCTTCTCTCATACTACGTCTGTTAATGTGAAATATCCAGCCGACATTTTAGTTGTTGTTTTCCTTCTTCCGAAGGCCTGCTAAACTGAAAACAGTTAATTCAAAGCAAAATGGCTTTTGATAGCCAAAAGAGTAGCTAGGAAAATCAGCTAAAATAATCCCTTGATCTCCTTCCCCTTCCCCACTCCCACAAAGCCAAAACCTTCCTCTGCCTGAAACAGTCTTTCTGCCCATGCTTTGTTACTTTATTCTCTGTAGTGGAAGAGCTGTGTTGCTTGCTCTGGTCTCTGACTCTCCCAGACTGTATCACACAGTGCATCAAAATGGGAGCCAGGAACCCTGGCACTAAATGGCTCTCAGGCCTTGTCACTGGCGCAGTTCAGAGCAGTTCCTGGCATGCTTTTAGCCCAGGACTACTGCTCATTCCACTCTAATTTTATGAATTTAACAGTATGAATGTAGGCCTTTCTGTGCCAGACAACCTCAGAGCCAGCAAATGGTCTCAGGCACATTCTGTTTCATAGTAGAGAGGTAACATTCAGGTCACAATGTGTTTTTACACCCCTGTCAGCTTTCTGAAAAGCACCAGATAGAATTCCTCTTTCTAAGACTGTTATTTTAGACTGTTAGTATCAAAATTGCACAGACTTCTGGATTTTAAAACTAAGATCAACTCAAGATGTTATTTCTTAGCCTTAAAGAAGCAATTCAAGTGTAGAATGAAAATAGGGTCATGAAATGAAGAAGAAAAATGATGAAGGAAGTAATATTTATATTGTGTTTAAAAAAAACCTATTTTTGCCAAAACACAAATTATTTAATATCCTTTGAATTAGTTTGCACATTTATTGAAACCCTAGTAAATGTCCCGTTCACTCTAACAGCTTCTCCTCCCTCTCCACTATAACTCCAGAAAAAAAGATTTTCAGTGCTATTCAAGCCCGTGTTTCTTTCTCAGAAGAATACATCATTCTATTATGCCTCTTGATAGGCAACAAGCTCCTTGTGAATGGATAGCCACTGTTATCTTAACTCGTTTGAATATTTCACACAAGTCCTATCTGCTGCTGTTTCATTTTCTTTTTTCTTTTCTTTTTCTTTTTTTTTTTTTTCCTCTGCACAACAGCTCAGTTTAACTTTTGGAAGTCTAGCAATTAATATCACACAGATAACATGATTGGCATATGACAGTTATGAAAAATAGTCCCTCATGACATTAGACAGCCTGCATCACTGTCTAGAACATGTCTATTATTGACTTTCTTTTACATGCAAACACTCTGTAAATCTCAATTTGAAGTATTCAACAGCAGCAAAATGAATTGAGAAAAATCCCAAGCCAAGCTTGCAAGTTTTTCTATAGGTGACAATATCAGAGAAATTAAGTAGCTTATAAAAGTTCAGTGAACCTGATTCTTGAGAGTGTGCAAAGCAATGAGGTCCCAAGAATGTAAAACATCCATCAATCAGTACAGAATCAAGCCCAGATGGGGTAAAATAAAACATAATAATGAAAGAGTGCTCAGTAAAATGCATTATAGAGCTGTTAGACCTACTGAGCTTTGCTCAGAGGTCTCATTTCATGTTTCTTATTTTTGTTGTTAAGGCATGAAATCAGTGCAACACTTCCAAAATCAGTTTTTAGACAGAAAGCAGGCATTACTCTGGGAATTAATGGTTGTTTTAAGAACAAAGGAAACTGCAAGAAATAAATAGCAACACAAATTTCTTTTGCCCTGGGCATCATCATGATGGTTCCTTTTTAAGAATATGCTTCAGGCCCAGTGACTAATGGGTTGAATACTTACATAAATTAAACATATGCTTACATATTTTACTCCATGGGAGATGATGATATGAAAATAACTGGAGCTATGTTGACTGTCTTGCTGTTTTGATAACAATTAATACCTTGATGAAGCATACATGCTGTTAATGAACAGGAACCATCCTTCTATTTTGACTCAGAATTTCTTTTCAAGGCACTGCCATGACAGAAGGGATCAATAATAACCATTCGAGTCAAATATGTAGGACTTAACAAACTGTATCAAGAGAAAAAAACATGGACAATCCTATACAGAGGAATACAAACATCTAAAAGGGCAAGTCACTGTAACAGCATCTAGTATTAAGATTTCTTTTCTTCCTTATGTGCATGTTTAGAAAAAGAACTAACACATTCATTTCAGTAGTGTCACAAAAAGAAAAGAATAAGGCTCCTTTGTCATCACCATAAGTCATCTTGTTGAAAACTATGGGTCTGCCGATACCATCTCTTTATTCCTCAGTGAGTAAATCTGTGTGCACTGAATATCATTGCACATTCCTATTATTGAGAACAATGCTCATTCCTCTTTGCAGTAAATAATCCAACTTGGAAACAGTGATCTACCAGCATTTCTCCATAATGTAGTGTTAAATTGGTAATACTCAGTGGGAAAGCTTTCACCTGCCATGTGGAAACTGCAGATTCTGTTTCCGGTTCTTTTATCTTTCTGGAGAATTACATAATCCCTAGCAGGCCCTTCAGGATTTTTTCTCTCTGTTCTACTCATTACCTGCACTGGTTCTGGTGTCAGGAGATGCTTTCTTGAATGTGAAATTTCAGAAAAAACTTAATGCAGGTTTACCATTTGCAGTTACTGACAGTTTGGATAAAGATAAGCTACTTTTCCCCCTTAGAAGTGCCTCACCTACAGGGTGTTGGACACTGAGATAGTACGAAAGAGGAAGGATAACTCTGTGCATGCCCTGTTTCTTATATTCTTTCCCTACGTGACTGATATCATTATCTTTGGAGACAACATACTGGAACTATTGTCTTAGCCAATACAGCTTGTAAAAACACAAAAGTGTAACTGGCTTTGTGCTGATTCTATCTCCTGTGGCTCTTTTCAAGCCTCTCAAGCATTTGTAGCTTCATGTCTTCAAAGTTGGCTGCAGCACTTTTCTGTTCTTTCAAATTGCCTCTCCCCTTCTGCCCCTACAGTTCTGAGAAACAAATTAGTCCTTTGTTGCTGCTTGACTTGAAAACCCTACACTGATGTTATACTGGTAGATCTACTGGAAAAATGGTGACCATTTTGAATGGAATTTCCATGCGTATGGCAGTCCATGGCACATATTCATAAAAATTTAGCTTCATTTCTCACTGTATCACAATTACTTGTAAATAGATAAGAATATACATATTTCATAGTATCTTTTCTGAACAAGAAATAGAATTACTATTTAAATTTTATACACACAGTATGCTTGCAGTTATTCCCAGTGTTTAATTATGTCAATAGTATTAAGAAGGATTTAGAGATTAAATCAAGAGTAGATTTTCTTCCTGAGTAGTTTGACAATAAATTGCATTCATTTTCTGTTGTGTCTAATTTTTACATTCTGAATAATAACAATTAAATAATGGAATTAATACTCATAGAGAAAATTGGCATTCAATGAAATAAAAGCATTTCAAACTTCAAAGTACTCTGCATTCTTTACAGAGGAGGTTGAAGACAAGCTCTACAAATCTGAACTTTTAAGAAAAAGTAGAAACCCACCTAAGAAATTGCTTATTTTGATGGGATTTTAAAAATGTAATCAGCCTTGATATTAATTCCATATTTGAGCACCAACTAAAATATGCTGAGTCTTTTTAAGATACCCACAAATCTAAAGGAAATCAAGAATCAGCTATAAGAAAAAAAGAACCTTTGAAACTAGATCACCAAGCACAGAGATGAGTACCAACTGTTAGATATCTTTGTCTTTGGCCAAATTTCTACATAATTTTTTACAAACAACTGAAATCAAGTGCATGGAATCAGACTACTTTCCTTGATTATAGGACTACCTTAATTAATAGATCTTCCTGCATAGTCCCAAATAGTTAATAAGGCTGCTGTTTTTGAAAGCTGAAAACTAAATACTCTTACACATGAAGCATTTAGGCTGGCTGGTAAATTTCAGCCTAACAGCTTTTCACTGGAAAATTAAGTTTTCTTAAATTGGTTTGTTTCACAGAAAACAATGAGTTTGATGATACTTTTGTTATGAGCAGTTCTTAATGAGCAGTTTTGATGTATTTAGTAAATAATTTCAACGTTCTCTTTTTTTTTTCCCATAGCAAAACATTGTTCTGACTGTGATTTAGTTTGATTTTTTTTTATATTTTTCAAAAGAAGATTAAGATTCTGATTGCTTAAAAAAAAAAGGAAGAAATGCTCACCTTTGGTGTAATCTCTGGGTGTCCAACCTTCTGGCTTGCCTAGGCTGCATTGAGAGAACAGGCATTGTCTTGGGCCACATACACAAAGGTTGCTCTGAAAGTTATGCCTCCTATTTATTTCCACTGAAACTAGAACACAGAGCACAATAACACTGATAGAGAAAACTCTCAGCTACAACACACTGTTTTTCAATACAGTTACCACCATTAGCTATGCATTTTTGCCAGCGATAAACAAGAGCCTGCATGCCATGCTTGACTAAATCAGCAGCAGTGGAGGTGACCTACTGTCACTGTCAACGCTGCTGAAATGCACCACTTCACTGTACTCACATCCATTGTTTTGTCTCCAGAAATGTTCTGCAAGCATCAACGTATGTCAGTGGGTGCCATTTTTTGGAGGAATGGAGGAATTCAAATGCACACCTTTGATTCAAACTCACTTCCATATCAGATGCCATTTTGTCAGATTGCCCCTCTGCTGCCATCTGTTGCATAGCAACAAAATTTAACAGAATATTGGCAGGAAGGTTCAACCTCTACTGCCATAGCACCAACATCCACCTCTGATGTCACTTATCAACACAATAAAATAGGAGGCATTACTTTTGGAACAACCCTCATAAAATATTCATTTTATATGTATAACACAACTTATTTTAGTATTTAATCTTTTTATTAAATAAAAATATATTAAAAATGAGAGCAACAAAGACATAAAGCTAGTGGGATATTTGACATTGTTTTTGTGAAACTAACCTCAGGCTGGCTTGATGGCAGTGGCTGCAATTCTTTGTGAGCTCTCAAGGTGTTTGGTAAAGATTTTTGATGAAATTTTACTTCTCCTTCCTATCCTTGAAATAGTTGTTCACAAATGTGCGTATTGCCAAAAAGCAATGATGTGAATAAGGTGTGATTATGAGGTATGTTTTTCTCTGGTAAGCTAGGGCTTATAAAAATAAAGTGACATGGTCAGGTTGTTGAGTTGCAAATATACTAAATAATGATGATTCTTTTGGCAGTCTTGAAACCTGTTCTCAAATTCCTTTATCAAAAATAAAAGCACAGCTGCACATTTTTTGCTGTTCATAGGACTGTGTTAAGCTAAAGAGTCAAAATGCATACAATTATTTGCTATAACTCAAGTTAGCACTCACTGTGCTCTCCTTATGTCTTGGTTGCAGCTCAGACAACGTTGACAGTGCACGAATATTTGGCTGTTGCTGAGCAGTGGGTGCACTCCGGGGCTGGGCTGAGCTGCAGTGGGGGCAGATGGCACGGAGCAAGGGCCGACCTGCATTGCCATCTGCACTGGGCCACATGCAGCCCACAGGTTGACCATGCCTGTTCTAATCCCCTCTGATCTAAGTGCCTATGGTCTGAAGGGAAAATATCAAAATCCCAGAATTTTCTCATGGAGTGGAACTTTCATTTTCCAGCCATCTTTATCAGTAGATCTGCAAAAGCACACCCTTAAATTCCCCAAAGATTGCTGCTGCTGATGAGATGACGTCAGCAGTTTTTCTTCTTTCTATCATGCCATTAATCTGAGACAATCCTTTGTCAAAAGTGGACATTGGAATATTTACAGTTTTGAACTTGCCCTGAAATAGCACTGTATCACTAATGCGAGCGCTTGACTCATTTCATCCTTTTTGAAACACACCTGTAAAAATAATGCTTAATTCCCAAGTATGCGCTTTTAGAATACACATTATTCCAAACAAGCAGCTGTTAAGAACTTATCTTTCATTACTTAATAGTGTTTTTTAATGTATTGGTCTTGTTCTCAAGCTTCTTTGTCCAGAAAGATAGCTATCAAGGAAATCTCTGTATTGTTCCTTATCTTATGTAGGATCAATATGGGATCCAGTTACATTTTAAACTGTTGTCTAATGCAAAATAAAACCCTTTTCTGATGTAGGATTCATAGGCAGAGATTACTTCCACTTAATTGAAAGCTAAGATCTCTTGTTTCTGAAATTTGCTTTCCTTCTCCATTAGTGATAAACAGTGAGTTGACAAGAGCTTTTATTTTATTTATTTCATTTTATCTTATTTTAGCAACAAAGGCAGTGTCCAAATGCTTATTTTAACTATTTTTAAATACTAAGTTGTATTATTTTTGCACCAACATTATATTTAATGTGAAATTTTCTTACAGATGTCACTGGTGAACAGTTTAGGAGAAATATCTTTAGTATTCTTCACTTCTCTAGCTAGAAACCATACTGACAAGCCATAAATGCTTTAGTCTCTGTAGGGGATTTATTAACACTGTGAAGGAATCTGGCAGTCTTGTTAGAAGCTATACATACCTCCGAAAAAACTGCTCCTTAGAAATTCAAGTTTTGGCTGTTTCCCTTAAGGCAAGTTGAAGTTTGTAAGGTTTCCACAAATCTTTCTGTTGTTGTTTTATTTTTTTTTAATGGGAAAGAACAGCTGTTATTTTTCAAGAGTTTCAAGATCTTCGTGTGCACAATTAAACACGCAAAGTGGAACCAAATTCTTTGTTAAGTAATGTAAAATGTGTGTATTTCACATTAAGCATTGAAATAAACATGGAAATAAAGCTAGCATCTTTTCCACAGAAAAAAAACAAGTCATGCTAGAAAGCATTTTAGTTTTATTGAAGCTCAAGGCAATGAAATCATGTATATTCATGTTGTTCTAAGGTAAGAGTGAATAAGATTGTAAGAAGAAGTGAATCATTAAAATATAACAGGATTTCTTCTTTTCTTTTTACCACATGATGGTAACTTAGGATCTGTTATGCATTGCCTGTCAGCTATGCATTGTGCACTGTTTTTCCTTCTAGCATTTAAATTCTTGATGCACCGTCTGTTTCTGTTGTCCATCCCCTTCACATATAATGTGTCTTAAATTTGTTTGTTCTCTTTCAAGTCAGACTGTTTTCCTGAGTAGACAGTAACATCTCACTGGGCAAGTGTCCTCTTCATGGGGAATATGTGTATCATCCATGCTTCTTGGCATAATCTCTTGTTTGTCATGGTAAATCCGCTCTGCTCACTGCTACGTCAGTAACTTTCTCTTTGATAGTCTTTTTTTTCTTTTTTTTTCTGATAATTTTTCTTTCTACCTTGTTCTTGCTGACTTACTGAACGTACTTATACAAAGTTTTATTTAATCATTTGTCATATATGGAAGGTTAGGACTCTATGACATAAAGCAAGATTGAGGAAACGTACTCGTCAGTTTTTCTTTGCAGTTTTTCATTAATTCCATCCAACAGATCAGGTTGTTGACCTTCTGTCTATGCTCCTTTACTTACATACTTAAATTTACTTTGGTATTTATATTTATTTCTGTCAATTTTCTCTCATGTTATTTAGAAAAAATGCTTGGATTTCACTCCATAGTGAATGATGATCATTCTGAGGTTTTATTTGCAGTCTATATCAAGCTGTATAACAGAATCTCAGTCCTACAGTTTACATCATACTCAGAGATTGCTACACCCAAAAGCAATTCACAGAGACAAAGAAACTTGAATTACTACCTTTGCACATTGCCCAAGACTTGTGTTTCCCAGTAACATTGAGAAGCTGTCTTCCCTGGAGATCAGTACAGCTCTCTTGCCTTTCTTTGTACGTTTTGTTTCTTAGCAGAGACAGAATGAAGCTGCTCAAATTATCATATAAATAAGTACGATAATAATTCTCCTTTTTGGAAAGCTCTCAAAAAATACAGGTCTTCTTTCATCTTGTGTTGGAAGAAACCCACCAGTCAGAAGCTTGACAGGTAGATTGCCAGATGCTGTCTTCCTCTAATCTGGCATCTTTCTGATTTCTCTCTCTGATATCCAGTTGAATGGATCTTGTCTATTCTGTGGCAAAATATTGAATTCTTAGAGGAGTGTTTAACATCTAGAAGTGGACTTATCTTTTTGCTTTTACTGAAGAAAAATTGAAGTATTCTCTGTGCAGCATGGATTTTTCAAGTAAAATTGATTTTTTTCTAATGCAAATAAATTCTGATTGCAAAGCTCAATCATCTGTATATACATATCTACTGAATGAAAGAAACCTCTCTCCCAAAATAGACAATAGGAACATTTGTTTTTTATAAAGATATATTAGAATATATATTTTGTTCCTTAGTACATACAATAGTAGACACTTGCTAACCTTGAAAAATGAATATATTGTTCTTGAGCTACTGCTTATGCGTTAAGATGCTTGCAGCAATTAGAGACATGTTTGTTGTACAAATGGCAAGGGCTTGTATAAGTTTGTTTTGCAGTGTGTTTCTGTCTTTCACTAACATGTATGTAATACAAAGGAATTCTAGGCTGGAATTCTATCTGTACAGAGATTGCACAGCATCATTTTATTTGCATCAATTTGTGTTACTCTCTTTTGAAAAAAAAAATAACCTTCCAATCTTCAGATAGAAGAGATTAGCTTAGTTGCCAGATTTCTTGTTCGGTTTCTTCCAGAAGAGACAGAGCTGACTTTAGATAGTGTCATCTTTTCCAAAAGAGAACAAAGTATAAACTAAAAATACTATGTGAAGTAATACAAACCTTCAAAGTGAAAAAAAAGAAAAAGAAAAAAAAGAAAGAAAGGAAGTATACCGCTTCTTGCCTTGCAAGAGGGAGCCATCATTTTAGAATTCTTCAAATCATGTCATAATTTCCTATAATATCCCATAATGACCAGCTGGCACACTGAAATAATGAAATGTTGACTCTACTGAATATTAAAAGAAAGTTATTCTTTTTATGAAGGCTATTTTTAGTGCATATAGAAGCTCTTCTCAATGAAACGACGATGCAAATCTTTGTTACTTTTCAACTGCCTGGTTTAGAACAAAGAAATTCAAAGGAATATAGAACAGCTTTGTTGTTATAATACATCCTGTAATGCATATTTTTTGTTATCAAAAAGCTTCTGAGATGGTCAAAGACTAAAGACGTAATTGAATCATATCTTTAATTTATCTTAAAAAGACACCTGTGACTAGGCCACTTTATGACATGAAACATAAATCTTGTGTAAAGCAGAGGACTGTTTTCTGACAAGAAGTCAGAAGTAGCAGAAGGTTGGGAACCAATATTTTTATCTTCATTTTTATTTAAATACAGCTAATATGAAATATTAAAAAATACTTCTAATAATAAACACTGTAAAGGGATGATTAGAATAAAATGACGTTCATTTTTTATAATGCATTAAATGATATCTTATTCTATTATGGCTGGAAGTAATTCAAAGCACAGCTTATTTTACTTTTAGAGTCAAAGAGTACATCCGTCTCTCTCCAATCTTTCCACGCTACGGGGATCAAAGGAAATCATGCAGGTATTTCAAAGCTCTTAATGTTTAAATCCCAGTTCATGCACATAGTTATTCTTGTGAATATATGGATTTATCCATATTTATGAAATTAAACAAATGCTTTAAGCTTTGTTGGCAGAGAATGCACAATTTTTTACTATCGAAAATGGAAATTGATTGAAGTTTCTAGGGAAAAACAGTTTTTTGTTTATTTTTGACTAAAATATCTGTTGATCCAATGAATGTGTCTCACTAATAATTTGAATATCACATCCACAATAATACTACATCTTTTTAAAAGATAAAACAAAACACATTAAGCACATACACAAATCAAGAAGTCACATCTCAGTTACAGAAGTATTGCACATACTTCTTTCATTCTTACTTTGTGAACACCTCAGGGCAATTTACATGCAAATTTCTTACCATGTTGTTTTTAAGAGTTAGAAAATGAAGTTGAAATTCTCCAATAATTATTGCCCTCAGCTGAGTGGGGTTAAGGTGGGACTAGTCCAAACAGTAACTTGTTATTTTTTATGTGCTCTATACCAGCCACTGTCTGACATTCAGGCAATTGTTTTGCAGCAGAAAGAATAATGAGTTAGGAGGGCAAGGGTACAAGGTAGGGGGAGAGGGATATTAGGGTTGAGCTGGCAGAGAAGCTAGAATGAGTAGGTGGAGGGCAGAGACTTGTTGGGAGGAGTTGGAGGAAATCTGGGTCATTGGAGGATTTATGGGATAGAAAGAACTCCGGAGAGCCAAGAATGTATTCTGTATTTGTCTCTGGGACTGAATGAGCAAGAAAATGACTGGAATTAGGAAAAAGTGGCTTGAGAGTACAGCTAAGACTGGCAGGGTGAATAGAACCAGCATGGACAAGGCCAAAAGCAGAGCAGAAATTTTGTGCCTGGAGACAATGCGCTGTCAGAGCTTATTTGGAAGCCCAGATCAAATATCTTTTAACAGATATTTTTGGAGTAATTTCTTTTAAAACTTTGTGTTTGAAAGTATTGAATGTAGTTGTGCCCAGTTTTCTCTACTTGGTTTCTCCATCCCCTTCTCAAGGAAAAAGCACAGCAAACTCTGTGACTTTGCACCATGCTGAAAGCTGCATGAACATTTAATGACTGTTTTCTGATCCAGACATCTAATGGATTAAATTTTTTTTTTTTTTTGCAAAGGATCACATATTATATCTTTGGCAGAATTTTAGTTGCTAGTTGCTATGCCAATTTGTCTTTCTCTCTGAAGTCAGAAATAGGTCCTGCTTCTATGGCTACTTTATTCCATCAGCAAATTCTGTCCTCAACAATTATTCCTCTTGAGTCAATGGAAAATGAGCCTCAGTATATGGTGAGCCCATGGTGTTTGGAAATGTTTAATTTCTTCAGTTCACAACCACTCTGAATTTCTGAGAAGGGCCAATAACTATTTAGCATACTAAAACTCAAAAACTTGCAGCAAACTTCCACTGCTGAAATGGCTAGTGGCCATAAGAATGAATGTATGGTCTACTGAGAGCAGCAGGCACTACTTTGATTAGCCTGATAGAGAAGTATGCTCTGTAGTTGATGGAGTCTTCACAAAACTGCTGGTAGTTTTAATGCATATTGCTACAAGATTCCATTAGCTCACTGGTGATGATCTGATTTTTTTACTTTGTGAACATGTTTTTCTTCTACTTTCTGCTTGATATGAAAACAAATGAATGTGTGCAGACACTGCTTTTATGCCTGAAATTAGCAGAACACTATGCTTTCTCTCTCTCCATTATCATTTTGAATGATCACAACTTTCTAGATTCAAGAACAAGTATGGATGAATTTGTAAACATAAGGAATAAATCTCAGATATATTTCAGATGTTCCTGCTTCTGTGTCCACGGCACAGAAGTTAAGACATATAAATGTTGATTAAGGTTTAGTAACAAATTGTGACTAATCTATTGGCTGTTTCTACAAAGGAAAAAAACCCACAAATGTAAGCATCAGAGCATTAAAAATATGTAATTCTTAGAAGGCCATTTGTAATATTTAATGCAGTCACAAGTAGTTGACAATGATCCTATGCTTACTGCTTTGAAAGAAAAATCTGATATATTATAATGCCATTGAATGTTGCAATTAAAGCCTTACTTCGTCATTTCATAACTACTGCATAATTGATTTCTTACCCTTTACAATATTCTTATTAATTCAGTCTTCAGAAGTTGACAGTGATAGCATGCTTAATCCTCTGAAAGGAAGAGGTGAGTACAACTTTCAGGCAATTAATTCCAAGGCAGTGCCTTAAATGTGTGACTGTTTGAAAAAGCTTTCAGTACCTCCAGGTATCCCAAGATGTTATACTGTGTGTGCAAAACACTCAGAGTGACTTGACATCTAACTTTGAAACCTGAACCTTAGCTTAGTCCTGTAATTTCAGTCTCTACTGCCGTTTTCCTACATTGGCATAGACAGAAGATGGCAGTGTTTATTCATTGTTCTGAAAATGAAAAGATATTTCTGTTCTTTCAAAGAAAAATAAATGCTAGTATACAAGCAAAACAGAAAAGAAAATGGAGGTGATCATGCTTTTGGAGAAACAGATACTTTCTGCTGAGTCAGGACATATGCTTATAAAAGCTGCAGTGTTGTCAAGGCTCAGAGAAGAGCTACCTTTTGGTGTGACAGCTGTACAGAGTTCAAAGCCTCTGTGAAATGGGGGCCTGAAATGCAACATATGGAGATCAAACACTGGAGGAGGAGAGGGCATGCATTAAAGTTGTTTTCTGTGTACTGAAAAAAATGCTAGGAGAACATAATTGTACAAAAAGATGCACTTGATGATTGGCTTGTTAATACACGTATCATCCAACACAGAGATTCTTATGCGGAGAAGCGTGACCATATGTTCACCAAGGGAAGCCTTGGAATTAACAAAGGGGCTCCTGAGTTCCTGAACATCCACATACTTGCTTGTTTTCAAGTCCTTCAGTTTATGAAGGAACTTAAAAAGCCCAGAAAGTCATTTTTGCAAAATCAGAGTCTTGATCTGCAAAAGATCTGATTCTTGGAAAGGAAGAAAAGAACTTATTAAAACAGGGACTGTATTAATAATATACTGCAAATGTGTGTTAATATATTACTACTTTATTTCAGTTA
This sequence comes from Numida meleagris, assembly GCF_002078875.1. Classification (NCBI taxonomy): domain Eukaryota; kingdom Metazoa; phylum Chordata; class Aves; order Galliformes; family Numididae; genus Numida; species Numida meleagris. The sequence goes on along the minus strand of NC_034409.1, from coordinate 100,174,147 downwards.
ATGAAAATTACTGTTATCTAATTTGAAAGTTTATTTTGAGTAAGCAGTAGAATCTTTAGAGATAAGCATACACTCTTACATTTAAATTATCAGCTGTAGCTGGAGATAAAATGACATCCTCCAAGAGATTCTAACTAATGCAAAGGTTGGTACAAAGGGTGTTATCTTTCCATTAGCTCCAGTACTCCCTTCATAGGTGGCTGATGACAAAGATAAGAAGACTGTTCATGGGAAAGTAGGAGTTTTAGTTGCCATTTGGAAAGTTATACTGCTAATTTTTCTTGTGCTTTTTTAATTTGCTTTCTTGATAGAAATCCTAACTCTTGAGGATGGGCCCTTTTGGATGTTGCTGTGATTTTCTACTCAGTTGTTTCACTTATCAAATAGCTTCTCTTGTGTGACTAGAGCTATTGATCCGAACAAAGTAAAGCAGGATTTGGCCTAGCATGAAAATAATCTTCAGGATGTGAATAATACTAGCAAGCAGGATTTTAATTTGGAGAAGACTATAAACTATTTTTATTTTCAAGCAAACATAGCCAGCACAATTCTAGAAAAGAAATGCTATTAAATGTTTGCCAAAATAAATGGGGTTCTGTGATCTTTTGGTAATTGCTTATGGTATTGAATAAGATATCCTGTTTTTCTTTGGAGGGTTTTCAATTGTTCATTAAAAGAGCAGCACAGAGAGTTTGTGACAGTCTATGAAAATGCTTGTAATTCACTCTCTTTTCAGACTATGATAAATCTCAAAAACGTTATGTTAGTAAAGAGTTGATTGAAGCTGAGCGTATTTTTTTCTTTTTTTTTGGTTACCACTGAAAGAATGATTAGATTTTATGGAGCAAATGTGTTTTCAGAATTCAAGTGTGGGCTTTGGTGTATTCTTTTTCTCAAGGATCCCCAAATGGTATTTTAAACTATGCTCACTTGCCCCTTGACAGTTCTTCATTTCTTCTTAGTAGGATTTTTCTTAGCCGTGACAGTAGTGTTATTTATAAAAATGTGTTACACAAAGAAAATAACTTATGAGAAACAAAACAAGCAAAAACTCATAAATGCAAGCTGAGAAAGACACTCATGCTAGGAGTACTTCCCATAAATCTGTATGACAGAAAAGAGCTTTAGCCTTAAAACTAATTAATGTTTATAGTTGAAAGTCTTCCTGCTTTGTGTTTAATTATAACCTTGGATCTGTATTTTAGGTTTCTAAATTTTTGGAGGCAGGCCATCTTTGCTTTTATTACTAAGCTTTCAATGAGATAGTTGGTTAAATCTTAGGTAAGAAGACTGCATTATACAATATTATATAGACATCATTTTTTTTTTAATTTGTAATCAATATTGCAAGAGGAGGATTTTGAAGGAGCATTTGACACACAAACCTAGGTTTCTTTTGATATTCTAGATCCCAGCTACCAGCCCCAAAAGGTTATGTTCTACCTTTCCTAATTTATGTCATATTCTGCAGGAATAAGTGAATTGCCTTCCATTTTCTTCTTTGTAATCATTAGAAAATTGAACTTTGAATGTTATGACCTATTTTAATGGAGCTGATTGCTTGGCACAGAACTTTAGTACAGTCTATTGTGTACTTGTGAGATATGCTCTTTGGGAAAGGAATACATATGTGAATCAATGTATTTTATGGATTTCCTGTCTAATTTCAGAATGTATTATAATATTCTCCTTGTAACAAAAGGCTAATAATCTAAATGCAATTGCTCAAGTCAGTCCAGCCAGCATGCTGTGCACCAACACCTTTGCTCTACAAAAAACACTAGAGAATTTCATCCATTTGCCTATGCCTCACTGTTAATACATTATGGCTATTATCTGAGGTATTGATATAGGAACTTCCAGAACCTGTTTTATCCTGAGCACACAATGGGTTTGTCAATTTTTTTTTAAAAACACTTTTAGGATCCTATTGTTTTTGGATTCTCACCACCTTTATCCTTGCAAGACATGCATGTTTATGGGTTACATTTACATTTGCATGCGTGGGATGAGACCTGACTTGGTATAACCTGGCTGCAAACTCTTGAGTTACAAAATATGGTGATGTACAGGTCCTAATGGTAATGTTTCTTTTAGAGATACATGCTTATTTTTCCTTCTTTGCATAGGGAAGGGTGTGGTCAAACTGGACTCTTACAATTCAATTACTGTGGCAGAATTTATCTTTCCATTGTTCTCCATAAGCTTTTTAATGTCTTTGTCCTTTCAGAAGGACTCTGAAATATGGTCAAACAAACAAACAAACAAACAAAAAAAACCCAGCAAACTTTCCAGCAGTTCCTGCAGGGATTTGATCAGCCTTTAGAATCAGCTTTTAGCTCTTCTCCACTCTTAGTTCATCTGGGACTTAGAAGTACTGTGGTATGCAGGATGTTCCCTGTCCGAGCTGTGTAAAAATCTGGCATTGTGTATCCAGGACACTTGGATTTATTTGCTCATATTTTTAAGGGGAAGAAAAATGCCAAGATACATTTTATTTAAAACAAACTAACTAAAATCATGGCAATAATCTTGATGCATCCAGTGTCAACTTCAAAACCTTCCTGTGTTATCATTTGCCCTATGTAATTGCAATGTTTGTTTTTACTGCACTTTTCTACTCCGATGCACAACAAAATTAATTTCACGGTGACAGAGGAAATCTTGGCCCTGAGCTTGCTTAAAGCCATCATGAGTCTGAATCCTGCAGGGGTTTTTGCCAGAGGGGCTGACAGCTGCAATGAATGGACTACTTAACCTATGAACTAGCACAAAATAATGCTGACCTCCAGCTATCCAAGCAATATATTTACTAAATAAATAAATTGGAAGGAATGCCCTTTTATTCTAGGGTCAGGTCAGTGTGCAGTTCTGGGTGAAAAATAATGTTATTTAGGCTTTTCCCCACGGAAGTTAATCCAAATTTGCATGTAGCTACATGGAATTCATTCAGTAATTGTATCAAAGATTGTAACTAATGATTATTTCATGAATTTCTTTTTGTAGCATAATGTTTTTTTGTTTTGTTTTGTTTTTTATTTTTTTCAAAAAGCAAATTAAAAGCAGACGGTGTGTTAAAATGCTAAAAAATATTCAGGCCTATACAATAAAATCAAAAAATGGTTTGAGTTGGAAAGAACCTTAAAGACCACCTAGTTCCAACCCTCTGCCATGGACAGGGATGCTTCCTACTAGACCAGAATGAGGAAAGCCCCATCCAACCTGACTTTGAACAGCTCCAGGGATGGAACCATCCACAAGGTCTTTGGGCAGCCAGTGCCTCACCATCTTCTGAGGAAAGAATTTCCTCCTGCTATCTAATCTAAATCTACCCTATTTTGGTTTAAAGCTGTTTCCCTTATCCTATTGCTCCCTGCCTGCATAAAATCCAGTTTCCATCTTTTTTTTTAAGTTCCCTTTATATACTGAAAGGCTGTAATGAGGTCTCCCCAGAACCTTCTCTTCTCCAAGCTGAACAAACTCTCCTGTCTCAGCCTTTATTTGTAGGAGAGGGTCTCCAGCCCTCTGATCATCCCTTCTGTCCCTCCTCTCAACTCTCTCCAACAGGTCCTTCTTATATTGAGGATCCCAGAGTTGAACCTACTACACCAGCTTTGTTCTCATGAGAGTGCAGTAGAGCCATTGACCAAAACACCTTGAGTGCAACCATTCAGCCAATTCCTTATCCTGTGACTGCTTCATGTCTCCATGTCTCTCCAATTTAGAGACAAGGATGCCAAATGATTGGCAGAAGCCCAGGTAGTTGATGTCAATTGTTCTTCCATTATCCACTAATACTGTTACTCTGTCATAGAAGGCTACCAAATTTTTTAGATACAATTTGCCCTTGGTGAAGCCGTGTTGGCTGTCACCAATCACTTATTTTCCATGTGATCTAGCAAAGCTAACAGGAGGATCTACTCCATGATCTTGCTGGTCAGAGAAGTGACACTAACTGGCCTGTAGTTCCCTGGACCTTCCTTTTCTTTCTTTTTTAAAAATGAATGTTATGTTTTTTTTTCCAGACAGTGGGAACTTCACTGAACTGCCACAGCTTCTCAAATATGATAGATAGTGGCTTAGTAACTTCATCTACCAGTTCCCCCAGGCCCTGTGGATTCATCTCATCAGGTCCCAAAGACTCATGAAGCTTCAAATACCTTAAATGGTCTTGAACTTGGTCTTCTACAGTGGGTGATTCTCCATTCTCCTAATCCCTGCCTTGCCTTCTGTGACTTGGGCAGCATGGCTAGAGTACTTGCTACTGAAGAATGAAGAAAAAAGTCATTGAGTACCTCTACCTTTACCATATTCCAGATAACTAGGTCTCCTGTTTCCTTTTGGAGATGACCTACATTTTTCCTAGTTTTTGTTTTATCACAGTCATACCTACAGAAACTGTACTTGTCGGCCTCGATGTCCCTGGCCAGATTTAATTCTATGATAGAGCTTTAGCTTTCCTAACCTGATCCCTGGCTGTTCAGAAAATTTCTCTGTATTCCTCCTAGACTATCTACCTGTCTTTGCTTCCACTCTCTGCATGCTTTCCTTTTTGTAGCTGTATTTGTCCAGGAGTTACTCGTTTATGAATCATGTAGCCTCCTGTTTGTCTGACTTCGTCTTTGTTGGGATGCATTGTTCCTGAGCTTAGAGAAGGTACTCCTTGAATATTAACCAGCTTTCCTTGGCCCCTCTTCCCTTCAGGGCTTTATCCCATGGTATTCTACCAAGCAGACCCCTGAAGAAGCTGGAGTCTGCTTTCCTGAAGCCCAGGTTTGTGAGCTTGCTGTGTGCTATCCTTTGCTGCCCTCAGGATCTTGAACTCCATTGTTTCATGGTTACTGCTGCCCTTAAGCTTCATATTCCTGAACAGTACCTTCTTGTTAGTGAGAATAAGGTCCAGCATAGTACTTCTCGTCACTGGCTCCTCTGTCAGCTGGAGAAGGTAGTTGTCTTCATCAGCATATTCCAGGAACCTTCTGGATTGCTTATGTTGTGCTGACTTGTCTGACCAACAGATATCAGGGTGGTTGAAGTCAGCCATAAGGACCAAGACCTGTGAACATGAAGCTTTTCCTATATGTCTATAGAGAGACTCATCTGCTCTGTCTTCCGGGTTGGGTGGCCTGTAGCAGATCCCTCACTATAAAGTCACCTGCCCCTGCCTTCCCTTTAATCCTGACCCTTAAGCTTTCAGTCGTCTCCTTATCCTTCTTCAGGCAGAGCTCCATGCACTCCAGCTGATCAACATAGAAAGCGGTACTCCTTCCTTTCCTCCCCTGCCTGTTCTTCATAAAGAGCCTGTATTCTTCCCTTCTAAAATTCTAGTCAAGGCAGCCATCCTACCATATCTCTGTGGTGCTAATGAGATCACAGTCCTGCTGGGGTGTGCATGTCTCTAATCCTTTTATTTCCCAGGCTACTCTTATTTGCAGAGGCATATAAGTTGTGCCCCTGATGGAGCTGACTGTCACGGTTTGGCCTGGTTCGGCCTAGTTCCAAGACAAGGGGGTGAAAGGACCCACGGACTCACAGCCTGGGAAAGTGGGGGGAAAAGGAAAGGGTAGGGAGATGGGCCTGGATGAAGGATGATGGTGGCAACGAGATAAGGAAAAACTTTATCTACTAAATACAGTAGTGGAATATGAGATGACACAATATAATACAATATGATTGGAATTGAAGCTAATGAAATGAGAGAGTTTCCAAAAATGAAATCCTTACTCTAATGCTGTAGGCAAAATGGCCAGGGAACAAAGAGGGAAGTCTCATGACTTCCAGTCCATTTTATTTTTCCCTCCAAAAGGAAAATGAAAATGGAAAAATGAAGTGTTCTGGGAGCTGTAGTTCATTCTTCTCTTCTGATACCTGGTACCTGGAACTATCAACAATCCATGGAACTGCAGCATGGGAGTTAACTGCAACTCCCAGTGCACTGCATTATGTTCTGGTGTGGAATACTGATGGAAAACCATAAAACCATGACACTGACTTACTAGTTGGAGTGGCTGGAAATCCTTTACATTGCTCTTCAGGTGCCCTCCTGCTGACCTGTGATATTTCTCTAGACTCTGAGAGTCTACTGCTGGCACAGTCATCAAACTAGTAGGAGTGGAAATTGAGGTTCCCCTCCCCTGGCACCTTTAGTTTAAAGACCTCTTCACCAGCTTAACAAGATGCTCTTCTCCTTCTCCAACAGATGGATCCCATCATCCAGTAGGCCAGGCTTCTCAAAGTGAATCTGCCCTAGTAAGGCCTAAGTAGCTGAACCCCTGGCAGTAGCACCAACCCTATAACCATTTGCAAGATTTGACTGGCTCTTTAAGATCCCCTTCCCTTTGACTGGAAGGGTTAATGAAAAAACTTCCTGCACTTCAGAGTCTCTTACCATCACCTTTTCTTAGTTTCACTGGTTGTTAAAAAGGGAGCAGATCAGGCTGGCTTGCTCCTCTCCAGCATCTCTCCTGATGTGATGAGTCTTTTTTCTTAAGTCTGCAGGGCAACAGCATGCTTTGGACACAGTCTCACTCTAGTTTGCAATGGTAATTTAGAATCACAGGCATACTTCTGGGATCCTTTCTCCCACCTCAGGCAAGTCTGGTAATGGCGGTCTGATAAGGGACTGGAATATGGATCTGAGTTTGCCCCTGACTCAACATTATGCTTTAGTGTCCTTAGTAACCTCTGTAAACTTATTAGAACTTCCTTTCTAAACAAGATTTTAGCTAGGCAAAACCCCCCACCAACACAACCCCCCTGCATTCTATTGCCCCTTCCTTGATGTATACAGGCTTCAGCATAATACTTTAAAGGAAAGAAATCCCTGCCACTCTGACTGCAAATTCACATTACATTAAAAGGAGAATAGAGGATTTGAGTACTAAAAAAACCTTACAAGCTAAACAAACCCTTATAGTTAATAGGTTTTCAAATAAATCTTTTTCTTGTTTAGTTGCTTCAAAGATGAAAGCTCCTGTGTTAGGATTCAGAAAGATTTATCTTTATATAAAAAAATAAAAAAATAAACCAGGAACTGACAACTTTGTATGAAAAAGTAAAACAGCAGCCAAACAATTCAAGTAGAAGGAATAATATGCATGTTTCTGAATTTTACATGTGTCAGGCAATAGGTTTGTACACACTGCATAGAATTCTGTAAAGTAACATTACTTGGCTAAGGGGCGATATGTACAGCAACTTACTGAAAACTTGGCTTCTAATCATACAGCTTTTATAACACTGGGTACCATCTTTTTACAGAGCTGATCAATAACAAAAGAAAATAACCTGCATTTTCTTCTGAAAAGAAATAACACACTAGCTTGCTGTCTTGTGGCCTCCTTGGTAAAAATGTCTGAGAAATTATATAGGGTCCATTATCTGGAAAATCCACTGGGAAAATGGTAGCAAAGATGAATTAATAATGAATAAAATTACAGTATCTAAAATTAGGAAACAGAAATTGTTGTCAAGAGAATTAGTGCCTTCTATGAATAGAGAGTCTGGATATGTTTAGTGTCGATGTGTGAAGCAAAACTCAAGGACGTAAATTTTTCATCTCTATTCCAAGGCACAACAAGGATTTTTTGTTGTCTATGACATTTTTAACTTCCACCATCAGACTGAGTAGAGTTCTCTCAAGATTTTGGGTTTCCATTTTCCTCATGTCTCTGTATCAAGGAGCTGGGATATCTTCATGCCATGAGGTGAAAGACAAAGTCCTCTAAATAATTTGCTCTTTGAGAATTCATCTACAGTTCAGGTTTGAGAGAACCTCCAGCCCAGAGGTTCAGGGAATCTTTGTGCATTCTGTTGAAAATAACTAATACTGCAGTTTAAAGGAGACAAGAGAGAGAGACTAAGTGATGATCAACAGCAAAATCCATGACCAGGACTCTCTATAAAGAGGGAAGGCCTTGTCTGTGCATGACTTCCCAACTCATGACAAAAGATAATCAAAGTGGCAGCAAAAGCAAAGCTCCTTTGAATAGTCTTAGAGCAGGAAGAGGATGTTACTAGTTTCAGCACAATTTGGTGTCATTACTCATCTCCCTTTCTGTGGGAACGTCTGGTCTGCCCACAGCTGTGCTATAAATCATAATTAGTATCATGAATATTTTTCCTTCACGGTAGTTAATGAACTAAATATCAGAAGTTTATTACGTTATTAGAGAACTGTTACGACCTTTGAACAGAATATGATATTTAAAGCAAAATGATTATGAATATTCACTAGGAACCCAATTTTTTTTCCTTTCTATACATGAGATGTAGCAGTAAATCAGTAGGTACTTTTATTTGTCTGAAGGTGACAAAAGAAGGAAACATAACACAGGTCAGTGGAGTTAATGTGGGATTGAACTGAATGAATGGAGAACTGGATTTGTAATGAGACCCTGAGTCTGTCCTTTCACTGTTCTTGGACTGATATCACTACCGATTCAGAGTTGTTTTGCATTGGTATTATTCAGGCAGGTAGAATCTCAACACAGAAATTACCCTGGGATTATGGTGGATGGCAAATTGGATGTGAACTGTAGAGAGCTCTTCAGGTGAGAAAGACCTGCAGCACACTGACTTGCATTAGAGCAGTGCAGGCAACAGATCAAGGGAAGTGATTACTCCCCTTCACTTGAACACTGTGACGCTGCATCTGAATGGGTTCTATCTTGATCCCCACAGCACAAGAAAGGTAGCGACAAACTGCAGAGAGCCCATGGAAGGGTTATTAAATTAGCAGGAGGTTGGTGGTGTACTTCCATGGGGAGAGGTTGAGAGAACTCCATTTGCTTAGCCTGCAAAGGAGAATTGTAATTGCTATTGTTAACAGTTTAATGGGGCTATAGAGGAGATAACATCAGATTCTTAGAAATAAAATGCAAGATGACAGAAGGCAGTGGTCATAGGTTGCAACAGGGGAAATTCTGAGTGGAAACAAGGAAGAAAATCTTCCCAATAAAATCTTCTGAACACTGGTGCTACTTGTGCAGGGGAGATGAGGAATCTCTATTCCTGACAAAACTCAGAACTTTTCTGAACCCAGATCTGAGACTCCTGGTCAAACTTTGAAGTTTGCCCTTCTTTGAACAGGTGATTAAACTGGGTGACCTACAGAGAATGCCTCTCAACTTAAGTGTTCTAGGATCCTTTGATCCTGGACATCCAAGTCATTGACTGGAGAAAAAAAAATGTTTTTGGCATATACACACCAAAGCTTTAGTCAACTCAGCTGTGCTGTGACTGCTAGGCAAATTTGGTCATTGCCTACTAAACTTATCTTAGTGTTTGATAGTATCTCTGAATAATTTCTGGTGCTTGGCAGAGAGCATATTTTTAAGTATCTACAACAAATAAGGAGCAGGGTGTTTTTTACCTATGCAGAAAGAACTATTGTCTCCCATGTATTAAAGGGGACATCATTTTGTGAAAAATCCTCCTAACTTGACTTAAGCATTCCTGTTGTTTCCTCACTATGCGTTATATGTGATCACAACTCTAGAATTTTGTCTTGATGTGGTATAGACAGCTTCACATCTCAGCTGTCGATATTGATTAATACATACATTCAGCAGTGTTTGATGAAGATTTCTTCCTGCTAATGAATAAATATCCGCTGTCCAAATGAATATTGTTGAAGTAATAGTCCATTTCAAAGTAGAATAAGCAAATCTGATACTGTATTGAATTGTCTCTAGACTCCATTAAAAGCACAGTACATGGTATTATGTGCACTCAGAAAGCCACCAGGAAATGAATCAATCTCCTAAACTCTCATTTCTCATTTTTTGGCAACTGTGTTTATGTGGATTTTTTTGAAAATAATGGGAATTAAGAAACAAGGTTTGCATTCTCAGCATGTGATTTTGAGTAAGTCATTTTTTTATCTCCAGATCTCTCTATGGATAAGGTATTTACATGTATTTTCATTTTATGATATTCTTAATCTATGTATTGAGATGAATGCAGTGTATGAGTTAAATCTTATAAAAATAACATTAGAATTGACATTGAAAATGCAGCCATTTATGAATTCAGTAATTAGTCAATACTGCATATGGAATTTAACAGCAACTATATCCAGTCAGATGTGATTCCCCATCATTTTGTATTGCAGGGGAGGGGGAAATGTATGCAACTAAAATCAAACCCTATAAACAGCAACAGCAGCAACAGCAGCAACAGATTCGTCTGTAGAAAGATAGTCAAACCATTCCAAGCACTTTAGGATGTGAAATTTTTTAAAGCTGAGAAACAGACATTCCCTTCAAATGGTATCTCTCCTGCTGGTATTAAACACCTTGATGTAGAGCTGTAGGGTTTATTTGTGCCATGGGGCATGTCTGTTACTTCATATGTGCTGCTGTAAAATGTGTTAGTATTTAAATATTAGCACAAAAGGACATTATATTTCCTGCTCTAACAAGATCAGTTTCAATAAAATAAAGTTTAGTCATTCTTTTCTATCCATATCTTGCAGCATCATTTTGCACTTCTCTTAGAGACCACATCACAGCAACGTGATCTCTGGTAGCTCTGTGAGCCCCAGGACCCTGAGTCACTCCCTTGCTGAATCCAGTGGCAGCCTTGACCAGCAATCTTGTTAGCATTTGCCTAAAATTAAATTGAAAGAAAAGAAGCTAAACATGCTTTTTTTTTTTTTTATAAGACTTTTAAAATTTCTTTCTAAACAGAAATTATAAATAAAGGCCTTCATGATGCTAGCCAGCAGACAATTCCTCAGACCTATAAGTTGATGTAAACTAGTTATTTATGAAAGGATAGAAAAAGATTAAATTTATTAGGGCCTGGCATCATGAGACTCTTTAATCACATACAGAATATCAATGAAGCCAATGATTTTGATTGTCAGAGAAATAATTTTGAAGGCTTGGTCCTTGGAGATATCACAATGAAGTCCTCTTCAGAAAAATCTCATTTCACTTTAATGGAAAAATTGAATATTTGAGTTGAGGTGCAGATTAAAGTCCAAGATGAATCTAACTCAAAAAACACTTTAAAAGCCATCATTTAATTGCAAATTTGGATAAGAAACCTAGAGACTAACCCAACAATCAACTTAGCTATTTCTTTTAGCTCAACAAAAGCCAGTGACTTCTAAATAACAATCAAACAGGTAAAATTAATAATTGAGTCAGATCCAAACCTCAGTTCTGACAGCTTAATTTGAGTAAAAGCTTTATGTGAGCTTTTTTATCTAATAGAAAATGTGATTTATTTTAATACTCAGATCTAAGCTTCTACAGTAAAGAAATTGGAAAAAAGTAATTTATCTCACCATGTAAAATCTACCTGTTGCTACCCTGTATTATTCTGATGATAACTTGAATTCTTGTTAGCCTGCTGTCTGTGTCTAAGGTTATGTTCTAATGAGCTTTGCCAATGCTTACGTTCTACTTACAGGATGAGTGCAGCAGAAAATAACGCAAATGCCAAAGCAGCTCAAAACAAACACAGCTTTTCTTCCTCCATAGAAACCCATTACAGTATTTACCAGTCCACCTGTGGGGTTCTGTTCATGCTATTTGTTAATCAGCCCATGCTTTCAAACTCAAAAGCAGTGAATTTAAATTTTTTTAGAGCTATGATTTCTTGGAATTTTATCTGCACCCCCTTAAAAACAAAACAAAATCAGTGATTCTTGGTGCAGAGGATTTCAGCCAGTGAGGAAATGTTGGTTGGCTTATCTAAGGTACATTCTATGGATCACCTTGATGTGGTCCATTTTGAGATCACCAGTTGAGTAGGTCGGTATTCACAATTAAAGTAATTGTTGGAAAAAAAAAATTGAGGAAGACTCCTGGCGTGTTAGTGTGCCTAAGCTGAATGACACTTTTATATGGTCTGAGGGTAGCCATTTTGTTTTCTATTTGTAAATATGAAACACCACACTGTCTGCTTCCTCTGAAGGACCTAATTACTGCAAATATTTAGTGATTGTGAAGGAAAACAGGGATATATCATCAGGGGAGCTGCTGACAGCTGTAGCCCATGCTGAAAATATAAAGTCAAATGAAACACTGAGTTATTTCTGAGATTGTTTTGGGTAGTTTGTAAACCAAAGGTGATACAAGAATTGTTGTGAATAAATTTGAATTACTTTGTAGCAGGCACTATGCTCAATTTATTATTGAAGACTTTATATAATGTAAACTTTTCACAAGAATGAATAAAATAGAGTTTTAGATTTATTTACAGTAATACAACCCCACTGCCAGTGAACTTGTAATGTCCATCAGGAGGTAGGATAGCTGGATGTTTTGATATTAACAAACATGAATAGGTTAGTAAACCGCATGTGGTGAATAGATTTTCACAGCACTGTTTGAGCTTGCACGGGCTTTCTCCTTTGATCCTACTTACTACTCTATTCAGTCCTAGGTTTAGGAGCTCAGGAGATTCAAACAGTTGAGGAGGAGGTATGGGGCTCACATATTTATTAAATGCCCAAGAGTGGGCTTGTAGAGGGAATTCTACAATCAAAATAACCTGTGTACACTTTATCTGTGTACTGTGTAATTTTCAGGTTACCCACAGATGAAAATAATAGTAATAACAATGGGAATATTTGCATAGAACCAGAAGACAAATGGAACACTTAATGTTGTTTGAGGATGTCTTGTAGCTGTAATGTAAACCAAAGGCTCAGTAAAATGGAATAATGACTCCTGTTTGTGCATATATCGAGTAAATACCTAGAAGGCAAATTGTGTTGTAAGCTGAACAACAATATTGGGAAGAAAATAACAAGGGCTTAAACAGTTGTTTGTGTACTTTCTGATAGAGGTTTATGTCCATTAGATATGTAAGATTTGAAAAGTTTTCAGTCAAAGTATTAGAGGCAAAACCCTCTAATTACTTTTGAGGTACATATATTTTTAATGAAGCTATATGATATCTGAAAAAAAAAATCACAAAAAAATCAAGCATCTAAGCAAAATAATAATAAAAAAAAGCCACAAACAAAAAAACCAACAGAAGTAAGGAAGGCTCTTTCTAGGAATTTTTCTTCCTAACAGAGCTTTTCCATAAGCAACACCTTCAACATTTTGTTTCCTAAAGTATTATGAGGCTGTGTCAGGATGGAGGTCTGTAGATACCTCCATGTTGTAAGAATCTGTTTTCTTTTAACATTCAGCAGATTTCATAAGTAGGTCTTAAAGTACTTACACAAACTTGATTAACTGTAGGATACTGTTTCGGACTGAAGGTCTGAGGTTGGCAGTTGGCAAGTGTTCATGCAGCAGCCAATAAATATGACACAGTTTGTTATCACTCATGACATGGACAGTCCTGAAAGCTATAGGGGAAGATCCAGGAGCCTTGCCAGATGAGAGGAACAACCAGGCACCATGGAGCACTGTCACGCTTTGGGGGCTTGCTCTTACTAAAAGAGGCAAGCTTTTTCGAATAATGATTCATGTATATTCGTGTCTTAGGCTTGTGGTCAAGGCATGCAACTCAGTGAGGTTCTACCCTGCATGATCAGGTTCTGTGACTTGGAAAGTAAAATTAGAAACATAAAGGTGAGCTCATAAAAAGAATAAAGAACTTAGAGCACTGTGTGGACTTGACCTTTGGCGATGATTGGCTACTTGAAATATGCAAGGGATAGTGATAATCAAGAACAGTCCTTGGCCCATCACCTAATTCCCTGCAATATCTTTCACAATGGCCAATACACATATGCAAACCATACATGTATATAAATATATTTTACTTGGATAAGGTAATGAACTATTTTTTTTTTTTTCTCTGATGTTTGAAATGAATGAGTCTGCTGTTCAAGAGAAAGGTTGCTTTAATGAGAACACATGCTTGCTTACAACAAATAAATGAAAAAACACAATGTCACACATGTAAGAATGTATTATGATCATAAAACTGAAAAGCAATTGTTTATTGTAAATAGCACACTTATCTATGAGCAGAACACCCTTTGAAAAAGAGCACTAAATATTATTCAAGCAAAAATACTTTGTTCCTTGTTACAAATAACTACCTATTGCTAAGCTGAAGGCCCATTAAAGCTACCTATGTGGATAGTCACAGTTTCTGAAAAAAAGTAGATCTTTCCTTAGCTCATCGATTTATGACCTTGGATTTATACCCTGCAGAACAAGGAGCATCAATTGAATTTGATAGAAAAATGAATTTGTAATATCACAAAATTTCAACATATTCCTGAAATGTTTTTTTTTTTAGCAAACACCCTTTCTGCAACTCAAAGATGCGTGATGTATTATTTAAAAAAATTAAAAAATGAAGTGAGGGAGTGATTAATTTGCATTTTTATGGTCCTTGCAATTAGCAGCTATTAATCATCAAGTCTAACCTGACTCATTTGCAAACAGAGGTGGGAGAACTCTGGGGGGTTAAAAGTTTCATGATATTCTAAGAATTCAGAAGGCAGTGAAGCATAATTAGCTCTAAGAAATGGTAGACATTATCAGTATGAAGCCACTTGACAAAGGAAATGTTGATCCACAGCTTCTGCGTCTGTGACTAAATACTTTGATTATATACAGCAACAGAAATTTCTGGAAATTCACTTTTCACAGGGGTATATATGAAAGTAATACTCAGCTGTACAAGTTCAGAAAACTTCTTGTTTGCTGGTTTATTAAATCAGTGTGACTCCTTTGGTGTTAGACAAGGTAGTTCTAGGTATAGTAAACACAATCACGGTTTACTTTGTACTCAAGTTTAAATATAGTTTGTACCACCAGGGAAAAGGATAACAATCGCTCTTTTGAAAGCTGCCCAGAGAGTGCAATCATGACCTTGTCACAAACAAGGTGTGTGCAGAATTCTTCTGTCTTCAGCTGCTGCCTAGGCAGTGGGTACTGCCATTGCCTCCTACTACTGAGCTAAAATATGGCTTTATTATGTGTTTTTTGGCCCATTACTAGTCAGTGGAGATTGTTCAGCAGTAATTAAGATGAGATTACACAGGCTTTTGCTTAGGATGCGCAAGCTTTCTCCCAACAACCTGGGTTGGTAACCTGAGTCATTGCTTCTTTGCTGCTACCAGTACTCTTGCTTGCTACTTAAAGGAGAATAATTGCCTGTACTGGTATTTGGTTATAGTAAATTGAGATTTCAATTGAGATTTAACTTCCAGAGGAGGTAGGTAACATTTCTTAGATAGTACTGCCTCCACAATTTGAGAGTGTTAGAGAGTTTTGCTGATCTCTTGGAGTAGAAAATTTCAAAGCCAAAGCTACATACAAGAACCAAACACTGTGTATTCAGCTTTTAATTCAATCATGCATCACAGAGATTTAGAATTTAGAATTTCACACAAATTTAGAATGAAAAATATTAGCACAATTAGAAATACCTATATGATCTTTCTGTGAGATTTCAGCATATTATGTAAGTTCAAATTTCATGAAAGAGCTACATATCCTCTCAAAAGATAATTTTATCTAATGACTGTTAGTTGAAAGCTTGTAAATAGTTTTAGGACCAGAGACCATTCTTTCTTGAGGAGGAATGCCTTGCTAACTAATGTTAAGAACTGTGGTATTTCTGGTTGTGTGATTGTAGGATTTTCTTCTCCATTATTGGGTTATCTCCAACTCATTGGGTGGAAGGTGTCCAATACAGTAATTGCTGAATAGCTTGACAGTGAAGACATTCTCCTTTGCAATGTTAGTACATCACCAGGATTGATTCTGAGTCTTGCCATTCCAAAGCACTTGCTCATATCAGTGGGTTACTTATGATACTTAACCTGAAGTTGACACCCTTCTTTTTCTCATCCTTCAGAGATTTAAAATCCAGCTGTCACTACAGCTTATTCTGTTATTAAAAATGTGTCTAGATGTTGGGTGGCAAAGTACATTCTCTTGTGCATTCTCTTTAAAAAGTAAACTGTTCAAACTACTTCACACATCTTATTAGCACCAACACGTACACTAGCAGTTGCAGCTTCTCTAGTGACAGGTGTAACTTAGATTCATCTGAATGCTTTATAAAATTTATAGATGGCTCAAAACAAGACTTGCTCAGATGTTATTTTACAGGATTCAATTTACTGCATTATTATGCATGTGAATTCCCTTGCTTGTTTAGAACTAATTGATGAAAAATTTTTTTCTGCTGCTTTTAATCCTTTTTTGCCCCCAACCATCCTGAAAGGCATCTTCCATCTTACTCATGTTATGGCTTCCTCAGTCAGCTAAGTCAAAATGGTCATGACTGTAAGATCACTAAGGATCACCATCGCTAGTCTTATTACTAATTAAATTACATTGACTTTTCTGAAATGTAGACATTTGGAAGTAACGCAGATTGATTAATGTAGTAGAGAGTACTGAAGGAGGGGAGTGGGTGGAAATAGCTGCAGTGATCTTGCTGTCAGCTCACTAGGGAAGCTCTCTATTCAGTTAGAGTACTCCTCTTAAAAATTATGCAGCTTTTGTAGAAAATGAACCCTTAGAATTGTTTGTATAGTTACACAAACAAGTTCAATTATTGCTAATGAAAGCTGAACTCCCACATGCTGACCTGAAAGATTACCTATTGTATGTAGTCTGTCTGAAAAGACACTTTGAGGGAGATGAAGTAGAAGTCAAACATTGAAGTAATCTTAATTAAGGTACAATAAAGTCCAGTATTTACTTTCTCTGATTGAAAGAGGTGAAATTATCTAAATACATTTAATTAGCTGTGAAAGGTCAGGGTCCTTACAGGATAATTTGAGACTTATCCACTTTTTTCTAGCCAGGGAACTTGCTGATATTGCTCAACATGGGCTATGTATTTATGTAATGTAGTTGTTGAGCTTAGCTATGACATTTTTTTTGCTTTGGAATGTTTATAACTGGCAGCAGATTTAAAATGGGAATGTGTTTAATTTACCATCTTAGAAGAACTTTCAATTAGATATTAATTTGTCTTTTGTCTTTGCATATGTGTACAAAATATGGTAATTTCTTCCCAACTGTTTTGATTTGTTTTCAGTATTTTATAAATGCAAAATTGCAAGAACCATTTCTTCATCTTGTGGACTTAGAATATAATAACAGCATTGTTTGAAGGAGGTGTTAGGCGTGTGTTTTGAGGGAGAGGTGTTTGGTGGGTTGTTTTTTTTCCCCTTCAGTTTACATCAGCTAACAATCTGCTTCTTGATTCAAACCTTCTACCAAATACAGCTGGTAGAAATTTGCTTTGGATCATGCTTCTCTTTACATTTGGAGACACTGACTTGGTGTTCAAAATGTTTTGGCTTCCTTTGTCTCCAGTCCTCCTTCAGACACAGGAAAACAAGCGCACTTTATTCAGAGTAATAGAAATCATTTTTAATAGAAGCAACAACAAATGACAGATTATGTATTTTATTTCTTTCATTTAGTGGTAGGCAAGTGAATAACTGATAAGTTATAAAGTTCTCTACACTGCATTTTAAAAGCTTCTTTCCCTCCCTGAGACTCTTCGTTCTGAATGTGTAGTGTCTAGTGACTTGAATCTTGCTGGCTCATCAGCCACATACAGTACACAACATGTCTATTTATTAAAAAACAAAACAAAATACAACATTAAAAAAACCAAAACTTATATGGAAAACAAGTTAGTAAATTTTTCTGCAGTTGGTTGTAAGAATTGCTCAAGATTTATGAGATAGTCCACTCCAACCTTGACTTTCACATCCAAGATGACATATTTGCCTCTACCCTTCCTTTGCTACTTTTTCCTTTCCCTCTAGCTCCCTCACTACACCATTCAGATATGTCTCTCAAGCAAATGACTTGGATTAGTATTTTTTTGATCTTAATGCAAACTTGTGTACATGGACATCCAATTGGCTGGCAATGAGTAGCCAATTATACTGTCAGCCCCAAAGCATACAGTCATTAAGTTGTGGACAACAGAAGCCCATGCAAATATCTGAATTTGCCTTTCTGTTTCTTTTATAGAATTGTAGTATGGGTCCTACAGGGAGAACAGAGTTGTTAACAACTGAAAAAAAACCTCCAGCAAGAAGACAATAAATAGTTCAAATACACAGACTATGAGAATTAGAAGAGGTAGGATGAGATGGTTCAAACGACAACTAATTGTAAAACTATTGAAATATTCTGAATAGTTTGAATACATTGCTACTTTCAAGTACTTTCATCACATAAATTTTTTAAAAAGACTCTGATAACCTAAGAAATTCTGAGACACTTCTAATAGTCTAAGAGCTTGCTAAAATATGATAACACTCATTTCATTCCAAGACTTTTTAGAAAAGATACTAATATAAACTATATGTTAATAAATTAGAAAGTCTATGCAGAGATCATCAGCAATGGTGTTAAGGCAAAAAGATTAGTAAAGGGGAATATCTGAATTACTCAGTTTCAAGCTTGACAGTAAGTTGCATGTGACAGAACTTGTCAAAGATGTACTTCATGCTGTTCTGCTTTTGATCTGAAAGGTATTTGTGTCTTTAATTCTGGGTTGATTATTCCTGAAAACAAAAAGTGGTACAAAAGTCTTTTTCTGTCTTAGTTATGTAATCAGGCTGGTACTGTAACACGGATATATGTCCAGAATGGGACAAGACAGCAGAGTGCATGAGGGTATACTGAAAAAAATCCTTCCTCAATAGGGGGAAATTGTTGGGCAGGCATTAAGAGGAAATCTAGGCCCTTTAATTTGCATCTCAGCTGTATTTCTGGTTCATGAAAGCTTTTTTCAGGTGTCTACAATACCAGAAGAGGATTACTGGAGTGAGCAGATAAAGTACTTGAGGTACAAGGGTGATGGTTAAAAGCCAATTCTATTTTTGGTGAGTCTTAACATACTGAAGGAGGAAATCATTATTCACTAAAAAGGAATGACTGAAGGAGCATGAACTGGGGAAGAAATGCTTACTATTTTTTCTTGAAATTTAAACGACTGTTTGGAAGAATTTTGTTCTGTTTTAATGAGAGAAAGATGTATCTCACTTACCGGTTATTTTAAAAATTCTGCCCTTCTGCTCTTTTTCCAAACTGTCATTTGTCAGCTACCCTTGCATCACAGGGTATTGTTTTAACCAGTGAGAACACTCTTGAGAACCTGGAGTATTGCTGGGCAATGATTACCGTCCCAAAGCTACCTACTCAGTGAGACCACATTTAAGGAAGATCGCAAGACAAGCTTTAAACAGGAACATGTTCCAAGGTCACACGAAAATTAATCTCTATCTCCCTTGCATTGAAAACATGAGAATTGGCTCTAGCTGCAATATACATATTGATGACTACACAAAAAGCATGCCAGCTATGCAATTTGAAATAAATTCTCTATTTATGTTTTATAACATACTATAAATTGCTTGGCTTTTCTCCTAAGAAGGTCTTTCTTAATAAATGATGTTCAATAATATAATCAGACTTAGTTCATTGGTTCTTTCTCTTTTCCCCTCCTTTCCTTCTCTTTGAACTGAACTTCTGAACTTGTTTGACATTTTCAGCTAAAATGGCAGTAGCAGAAATTTCAAGACCTGTTTTTACAATGTTATCAAAACAAGCATTGAGGTACAAGTTGAGAGTCACTATTAGATACTGAAGAAATCGCTGCACTATAAACTTAGCATGTGGGAGCAGTAGAGATTATGAATGTATGTGAAACATCAGTTGAAGCTTTTATGGCACTCAAAACATCTCATCTTGTGTGAGTTCTTTGATGTTTGCTAGTGGGTGAGTTCACACTAAGGTCTTGCTATGATTCTTTTAAAACTGAACACAAATCTGACAGAAAACTGCTCTTTGTTCATACTGCTTATGGAAGTACTTGTTTAACAGTATGCTTCCCTTCATGATTAGCTGGCTTAATACTCTCATAAAACCTCTATACTGTGTGTCTGTTCTGGAAGCTTAAGGACTTAAACCTCCTATCCCATTCTGGAGGCTACAGTCAGGTACAGATTTTCTAAGGATTCAGCTGGGTCTGAGCTCTCATGCATACTTCTTTTTTGGCAGTACAGTTGTAATTGTGCAAATGTGGAGCATTGCCTTTAGTATTCTTTCTGACTTGCTCTGAAAATTTTTATCCAAATTGCATTTACAGTTCCTATATAATGACTGCACTAATCCCATGGGCAGTTCTGTGAACAGCATGAGTGCAAAGGAGAATATTATCCATTAACAGGACAACTGTAATTGAAATAATGTAAACTCTTCCAATACATAGCACTCTTACAGGCAACTGTAGACTTTTTATATTCAATCTTATTAGTGCATCTTTTCCTTTCTTCAGACTATAAAAAGGCTTTTAGCTATTGCTTCTACCCTATTCTCATTGCAGGATTTCAAAGAAAGGGGAAAATGTTAATAGTGCTTTTGATCAGTAAATTATTGTCAGAGATCTAGGAAAGAGGCCTGGAAGAGATCTCCTGAGCTGGAAAACAGTCATTTATTGTATAATAGCAATTATGTCATATAATGTGCATAAACTTGTCTTCCAAAAAGTAGTTTAGTTTGTTGCTGCCATCAATCGGTAGGAACTTAAAAATAAGTCTCCTGAGGTTTGGGAAGCTTCAAAACAAACTTCAGAAGGTCCTTATCAGTAGACTAATTTATTCAGGTTCTGCATTTCGGTCCTGTAAGTCCGCAGATTTACTGATAATAAACCTGCTTAATTTCCTTGGGAAAAGCAAACTGGATTTTCAAGAAATAAACTCTTCATAATATGCCCTCTCAGCCCTCTAATTGTCTTTCTAGCCTGTTCTTCCTAATTTTTTACTTTGGGTAAGAGACAGTTTATAATTTTTCTAAACTTTTTGCAATATTCACAAGAAAAAGTGGCATTTGATGGCTAAGAATGAACAGACCTATGTTACTAGGATCTCAGCTGACAATATAGGAGAATGACGTTTTAGTTCTGCCAAGGTGCAACTATCCTTACATTTTTTTGCAAATCAAAAGAATTGATATGCTATTCCTGGGACTACTACGTATGCTGGGTTACACTCTTAAATGTTACATAACCTGTCTCTTTGTTAGTATAATGTGAGTGTGTTGCAAGATTCCTATAATGCTTTATCAGAAAGATATAATAAAACTCACTTAAAAATACTGACAATTAATAGAATAAATCCATATTTTATGTGCATATTTTATGTGCATAAATGCAAAGCAGTGAAAAAGGAAAATCGGAATTCTTGGACTGTTAGAGTCTTCTACATAAACAAAAATCAAATCAGTTAAACATTGTTGGCTACAGCTTCTTCTTTTGCCATTTGGTAATTAGTGCTTTTTTTTCCTGCTTCACTTTGTGTCTTCTTGCTTCCAGCTTCTTTCATGCACTCAGGAGCAAGATGGTAGTGAGTTTCCCACTACAAAGGGGAATTTTGATGAATCTCCCTCAAAGATCCTATCCTGTACAGATGAACGTTGAGTGAAAAAAGAAAGTGAAAGATCACAGAGAAGTTCTTAGAGAACAGCTGTGAAGTCCTGAATTAGGATAGAGCAGAAGCACTTTTAAAATCCAGAATACCCTGTAGCTTTGTCGATAGGGTGCTGAACATCCCGATGTCTTCTGTGGTTTTCTCTGAATCCACAAAGAATGTTTAATAATCAGTAAGGTCTGTTGTAAGGAGCTTTCAAGGTGAACCTGTGTGGTAGGTAGAGGATTCTTGTTGAATCACTTGAGAGGAAATCTGCCAGAGATTACCACTCTTGTAACAGGAGCAGTGAAATGGAACATGTACAGCTATCTGCACTGAAGTAAAAGCCTACTAGCTGATGCTAGTCTGGCTGTAACATTTGGACTCCTGCCATCATCAGAACATAAACTCACCATACTCTTGACTACATTACAGCTTCTGGATAAATGTAGACAACCGTATTTTATTACAGGGCTGAAAATCCTATCCTTATCAGCCTACCTTACAATCCTTTGGAAGTTTGCTTGTTTTAATGAATAAGTATATTTCTAACATCAAAAGTTTTTTCTAAGTAAATAAATATTGAGCTCTCCATCTTCTTTATTTATTTACTTATTTAATGAATGGAATTTCTCTATTGCACTTTACTTTCTTGTTACTGCCTAAAGACTTCTTGAGACCAAGGCCTTTTTATTCCTTTCTATTTGCTGAGAATTTTTCACAGTAGTTTTAAGCATTTAGAAACTCCAGAGAGAGAAGAATATGAAGCTAAATTGGTACAGACTTTGAGTACATCTTGAGTAGCTTCTTGATATAAATTCCCTAATGTGTGAGGGTAAAGGTTACATAAAATTTTACTGAGGCAAACCTTCATTGCTCAGGGAACTATGAAATCTTACTTGCTACTCTTGTGTTGTAGTGAGCATGCTTCTATACCCTGTGGTTTTCCAGTTTGCTTCAGTAGGCTCTAAAGGAAGAAATCTATTAAAATATTAAAAAATATGAATTATGAATTGATGTTCATTTCAATAAGATAAAAGAACTTTCTGCTCTTTTTCTACATTAAGATGCAATCAAAGCTTAAAAATTTTCAATGCTTTGGTGTCATTTAAAACTGAAATAAGTCCCATTTGACAAAGAAGTCACAATGTCCATGACTTTTGGGAAATGTAATATTTTTGCCACGGTTGCTAATCTTTGGCAGCTTATAGCTCTCTCTGACAAAAGTATTCCAGTATCCTTTTTGTATAACAAGCAGCACAAAGCCTTCACACTGAAATACCAATCATCTCATTGCTCTTGGGCCTGCATAAGTTTGAATGGAAAGTAGATGAATTGTTTTATTTTATGTATTTAATATTTTAATGTGAACTGAAATAATAAAAAATATTTGGCATGTTTTAATGTGATGAACCAATCTTTCAAATTATTTCTAAACCTATCAAATACTGTAGCAGATTTTTTTCCCCTTAATCTAGAAGAATTTATTTTTACCAGAATTTGCTCATATCTATTCTTGCATAGAGTTGCAGTTGCTTTTTCACACACTTACATACCGCTTCATGCTTACATTGAACACATTGTTTGTCTGACAGTCTGGGCAGGATGAACTGGGAGAAAGCAGAGGACAAGGGTCCCCAGCTATGGAGGATCTCATAATGTCTCTTTCTTCAGTCATTTTCATTTAGCTTGGTTTTCTTTTTTTTCTTATGTGTCTTTTGTACTTTCAGATAGATGGTAGTGATCGTGATATTTTTACTCTTTCATTCTATCCCTCCACTTTGAATGTTATTATGGAAGTTTTTCCATCTACTTGCAGGACTTGTTTCCATCTTGGGATGCAGTTTTGACACCTGCTTAGAGTGTCTTGAAGTTATATGTAGATGTTTGCTATGATGTCTGATGATCTGATGATTTAGGGGCCGTTGACACTTACCATTTCTTCATTTATTATTCATACTATTTCTTCTAGTATTGTCATGCACACATCTCTAGTTATACATAATTTATACCTTTCTTAATTTTTTTTTCTCACAGATACCTACAGACAAATGCATTTTTTATGATTAGAAAATCTAGACATGAAGAATATTGACTTGATTGATCTCAGTATAGCTGTTCTTACGCTAAACAATCTGGACTTTTTAACTGTGAAATGATTTGCTGTGCAGCTTTGTTATACATTTTGAGGCTGTTACTCCATGGGATGTATAAGAAAGTGAATTCAATGAATCTCAATCTTTCCTCTGTGATAGCTTGGGATGCAAAAGGATGCCTCTCAAAACCTTCCTTGTTTACTTAATTTCACATAGCAGTATCAAATATGGCTGTCCATGGACTTAAAAATGATTATGGTATTAACTTTCAATAGGATTGCTTTTTCTTTCTAAACTGTAGACTCTATCAAAGGCTGCTGTGCAAGTATTTGAAGACTGACTAGGGTCTATTAGTTCATTCTCTATGAATTTTTTTAGTTGCAGTATATCATTTTATTACTGTGGGTAGTTGCCCAAGCAGTTATGTTATTTTGTCAGGCAAGCTTGATGGAAGATCACTTATTTTTACTAAAACAGATTTTAAATTATCATTGTTAAAAAGTTTCTGCTCATTGACAGGATTCAAAACCATTTGGGTAGAAGAGGCTAGAGAAAACAAATCTATTGCGCTTTTCATCTCAATGTCTGGATAAAATTAGTCAGCTTGGAAGTTCATCTAGTGGCATTTAAGTACTCCACACAAAGCAATGTGATCACTGTGTAATCACAATGACATTATGGCTGTCTATCCACAAAATAGTTAAGATCAAATGTTCAGTTTCAGTGGACAAGAGGAGCTGTGGAGCTCATAGAGTCTTTTAATACTTTCCAAACTGATGGATACAAGAAAACATGGTAGAATGATCATCAAAAATTCCCAAGAATATAGACGACTGATTACAAGTTGGTCACCATCTCTTTTGACTTTCAAATGCTAAATAGGAAGCAAGAGAATGTCAAGATGAGGAAAAGCAGAAAGTACGCAAGAAGAGACATTGTCCAAGACTAAGTGGTCTACAACAATGGCAACTCACACACTGTGTAATGCTTTACATTTTGCACCAAGAGGTGTTTATCATGTGTCTGCCTAGGTATTCATTTCACCTGTCAAATGTGACTGATCCATCTTTGTTCTGGCATCGTCATTTGTGTTACTGGGAATCAAAACACCCACTGTCTGGAAGCATGCAAAAATAACACCAATAGTAAGGCTGGGTGGATGAGTTTCAGGCTCTGTGCAAAGACCTTTTCATGTAGATTTATTTGCAGGCTTGATGTGTCTAAACACAAGGGCCATTTTTATTTCCTTTTAAAACTCTTACCATTCCATTGGCTAACCATTTCCTATTCGTCCTTCTAGTTGTATTTCTAAGTCACCTTATATCCTTGTGGAAGAAGTATATATAACACGATCTTCTTTATCATTCAGCCTCTTAGTGCAGCCAGACTAGCATCCTAAGTTGCAAACTACACAAGAGATGTGAGAGTTTAATGCTTAGGACTTTTGTCCCTTTTCCTTTAAGTGATGGACAAGGCTAGTTATTGTTTCCCAAAGACAGAGGAGACCCTTTCTAACTTACAAAGCCATGATGGTAATGACTGGTTCAGAACCCATTCCTAACCTCCTCGGTATGTGCAGAAGAATCAATTCCAATTCCATTGCTTGCCATATTTAATGTAAATATGAAATTCAACAAAGACAAGTGCTGGGGTCTGACTAGCCAGGGGAATAGCTTTATGCAAAAAGTCATTGGGCTCTGGGATGCCTAGAAGGAGCCTGCAGTGTGTGCTGGTAGCAACAGAGACCAGGAGCATCCAATTTCAGACTCAGTACAGGAAAACCCTACCTGTGAGTCAGTTGTCCAGAGAGCTTTTACAGTGTATGTCCTTGTAGGATTTCAGGACTACAAAAAATAAAGGTTGAGAAACTGGGTCTGAGCTCAGAACTGACTGCTTTGGTCTGGAGGTTGGACTAGAGACCTGTCATCTTTTCCAATCTGAATTACACTGTGATCATTCCAATTCAACAAAACATTTCATGAATAAATAACCCTCTCTATCCTTCAGTTCTGGTGAGTTGTATGCAGTTCTTTTTGGTAATTATTTCAATTTCTGTCATTTTAACTTATATGTCTAGCTAATTGAATGTTTCAATATGGATAAATCTTTCTTGTTCTTCCAGATTTAATGATAATCCTTCTTTGAAATAGCAAAAGTGAAGAGAACTTAGACAAGTTACATCACAGTCTTGGCATTGTGTAAATAAGATTGGATCTGTAAAGTGAAGCAGGTGTTGTTGAGAATCTGTCATCATTCAAGACTATATTCAAGAATTATAATTTGGCCAGCTTTAGCGTGATCCTATGGATCGAATGTCCTTCAGTGCTTTTGGCATGTTAGATGAGCTTTTGGTTCAGTTTCATCTGAAAGGAATCCAGTTTAAGCGCTTAGCAATTACACTGCAATGTGGACAGAAATGTTGTTAAGTGAGGACAATGAACAAGTTTCTTTCAAGTGTATCCTCCTGATCAGAGCTTAAGTGCTAATATGTAATTAATCGTAGTT
Source organism: Numida meleagris (assembly GCF_002078875.1). Taxonomy (NCBI): domain Eukaryota; kingdom Metazoa; phylum Chordata; class Aves; order Galliformes; family Numididae; genus Numida; species Numida meleagris. The sequence continues at coordinate 100,148,161 of NC_034409.1, read as the reverse complement.
CTTTACCACCTGCACAGGAGATAAATGGGAAATATGTTTTGATCACTCAGTTCAGCAGATAGTAAAATAGACTGATTCTATTTCAGGAATACCTTGTCAGAAACCAGCATTTCAAGTGAAAAACAATCAAGTAATGTTATATGGTACTAGGAATGTTAATATGCAATAGCTTACATGTCCTAGCAGATTACATTAGTGCTTAAGAGGTACAGTAGTCTTGAGAGGTATAGCAAGCTTCTTAAAGGAGTGAAATCCAATGGTTAGTATGAAGCACAAACAGATTTGTTGCATCTTTATTCTGGAACTCCAGCATAACCCACAAAATCAGGGCTCTTAGGATTTACAATGCCTTCTGCCAGCGTAAGCCTTGGTGCCAGCTGTGATACAAATCTAGTGGGAAAGATGTTCTCAATGGATTGCCTTTACCACTTGAAGTTAAATTCCTTCAGACAATAAGGAATTGGTAACTAGCATTTGTTCAGCCATGGTAGTGAACGCCCATCATTCCTATTGGTGCAATGTAGATAGCAGTTAAGGTCAAATAGCAAATATTTCTGGTACAAAAAGGAGATAATATCTTCAGTGCAGTGAATGCCACATAATACCACACTAGATTTGGAAGATTGTATCAGATTAAAATATTTAAAAAGGAATCCAATTTCCAGAAGGAAGTATCCTTTAATTCAGTCAGTGTAATAATTTTCTAAGAAACCCAAATGAAAAGCCATTCCTAGTCACTGTGGAGCAATTACACCTTAGTTTTGAATGATCAATGCAAATTTCTGCATGTTGCCATTTAGTTTTAATCAGAGCATAGTCATATAAAAAATGTTAATTAGAATGTAGATTTCTAGTCAACCTTGCTTAGAAGGAAAAATGCATCAATAAAAATAGTGGCATGGATAAATGAACAGGTTGATGGAAAAAAACATTATCGTTTATTTGAATGATGAGTATTTCTGTTCTGAAAGCATCTTTGCTGAAGGCAAAGCATTTACTATATTTAAATTTACCTTCCAAGCCTGAAAGAAAACTATTCTCTGGAGAAAATGAAGCTGTCTGAAATATATTTAGGTGTGATGAAATAAACACGTTGGACCTACTGCAGTGTAAGGGTTTCTGATGATGTACGACTAATCTGAGATACTTTACTATGGAGCAGTGAAAGTATTCATGGCATGATGTGAAGTGGCACAGGCTTCTGATTTCCGTGGATTTATATCATGTAAGGATCAGGGCCAGATGCTAGCATGCTGTGAATATCTTTAAGAAACCTGATACTGGAAGCAGATAAGAAGTCATCAGTCTAGAAAACTACTTCATTTATATGGTGATCACTGTTCCACTGTGAATCTATGGCTTTATCTTGTACCTGGCTGACACACAAGCTTAAAGCTGGTGCTTCCTCAGTTTCTTACTTGTGCATCCCTTTGGCACAACTGTTGTGCTGACACAGTTGCTTGTGGTATGAATCAGATTAGAGGACAGATCCTGATAAAAATACAGAAGAAAACAGTGGGCTTTTTTTTTGCTTTTTTTTCTCTTGGATCGGTTCCCGATCTGACAATGGATCTGCTCATGGTCTTCAGTGCTCTGCACCAGTGGGATAGCGTGCTGTGACACAGAAGTTGTGGGAGGAAGGGATGTGGAGCATAGTAGTGCCTCAGATGGGTAACATCACTGAACCCTTGCTGATGTTGAACATCACTTTCAGAACAAACTGTGATTTTTTTGCCTCACATATATTTTATGAATAATTTCTTCTATTATTGTCATAAATTTACTAGCACACTTAAAACACGGTTTGTTGTCTTACCAAAGTAACTTAAGTAGTACCAGATCCATAAGCACTTGCACCTGGTATAAATGACCTTTGAGGTATTCTACTTGAATAAGAATGGTTATGTCCCATCAGTCATATTCAATGGATATGTGTCAGTCATAAACTAATAGTTCAGGAAGCTGGTAGCTGGTTGTTTTTATTTTTGACTAGCTTGTCCCATTCTTGAATCATACTACTATTTATATCCATTCAGTAGAATATTTTTGTTACTGTCATCTGTCAAATACCATTTGACATAGCACCATAGAGGTGCTATGAGGAGTATAGATGAGTGCTTGAGAGAAGGAATATGAGCGTATTGTTAGTTACTGTTATCATGACTTCTGTCACAGGGATAACTCCCTTGTGTTTTCCTGGCCTCTTGAGGCTCATCATCTTGGAGCTTCTAAATAATACAAAGTTATATGCTGAAACTGCTTTTCCATTAAAGCACTGGGGCAAATAACATAATTGATTTTAAGCTTGATACGTTTCCGAGCAGAGCTATGTGACTTGGTTCCCTGCTAGAGCATGAGATTGAGTCTGATTACTGGAGAAATCTTTTCCAGTCCTGTGATCTCAAAGGGAACCTTGCGAAGTATTTGATGGAGGGCAGACAGGGATATGGGCTCTGCAGACAAGAGTCGCCTCTTACATACACAGTGATGGCAGATAAAGGCATTAAGCATCTTAATTTTAATGAAATTATTGTTTCTGAGAATCCCAGCTTCTAGCATCAGAATAAAAAGTCTTTTTTTTCTTTAATTGTGGAATTTTTATTTAATATATTGATTGCTGGATAAATCCTGATGCCTATATCTTTGCACTCTGTCATGTCAATGTTTTACTATAGTTGAGTTTCTGTTCCCAGACTGATATGTCAAAGATTAATGACAACCGTATTTCAAAATCAAGGAGTCATTTACAGAAGAGTTAAGATGTAGATTATGTGTCAGTGAATGCTTTTCACTTTTGCATCAAATAAAACTGTGGCCTTAAATGCTCATAAAAATAGGTGAGCTATATTCTGATGATCTGTTTGTTCTCTACTCTGTGGTTTGTGGTGCTTATCTGCATAATTGTGAGTACTCAGGTAGTGCAAATGCCCATGATGTTTTTGGAAACATCAGGTGTAAGAGCTATTCGAATAGTGGGAGGTGCTGGTGATGACATGACCAGGTAAACTGTTGAACTGTCAGCCAGATCATTCAGATTAGAGTTTCACAGACTTTTAAAAAGAATAGTTAACAGATTATATGTATCTAAATATTTTTGCAGATTCCAGAAGCTTTTGTAAATGATTCTTCTTAATGACATTATTAGTACATGGACTCATTTTCTTTAGTGAATTATGACTGTTTTGAGAATGCTGTGTCTAATACTGCTATTTAGGACTTTCCTTAGGCTTAGGTAACAATAGTGCCAACAGAATTTTTTTCTGAGTAAAAAATGTATAGAATCGTAGAATCACTGAGTTTGGAAAAGACTTCCAAGAACATCCAGTGCAATCGTCCACCTACTACCAATATTTCCCCACTAAACCATGTCTCAGTACAACATCTAGACAGTTCTTGAACACCTCCAGGGATGGTGACTCCACCACCTCCCTGGGCAGCCTGTTCCTGACCTTCTCTGTCACAGAAGTAATTTTTCCTAACATCCAACTTGAACCTCCCCTGGCACAGCTTGAGGCCATTCCCTCTCATCCTATTGCTAGTTACACGGGAGAAGAGGCCAACCTGCACCTTGCCACAACCTTCTTTATATCTGTGGAAAGTAATAAAGTCTCCCCTGAGCCTCCACTTCTCCAGACTAAATAATCTCAGTTCCCTCAGCTGCTCCTCATAAGGCCTGTGTTCCAGACCCCTCACCAGCTTTGTTGCCCTTCTCTGGGCATGCTCCTGGGCCTTGATGTCTTTCTTGTAGTGAGTGGCTCATTCTGAGTCCAGATCTTTACATTGAAATTTCTGAAAATTACATCTTTTTCAAACAGAATTGATTCAGATGTGCCTTAATTTGGCAAAACTTTTGTGAAGAAAATAACATGCACCAGCATCTTTTTTGCAGTTCTGGCAAAACGGGCAAATTTTCTCTTAAAGTCTAATAATGTTTTGCTAGAATAATGTGTCATCTTTATGCTCAAAATGATGTCAAAGCAGTATGTGTTGTAAAAAACAAATCCAGTTGGTCTTTATAAAAAATTGAGGTTAAGGCTTTCTTATTAAGGGAGGAGAGTGATACTCCAAACCTCACATTCTAGAGAATCAGATAAATCCTATGACATTTCACAACAAAATGTGCTTAAAGAACTAAATTTTACCATAATTATTCTTATTATTTTGTACTTTGTAATGTGGGCTATTAAACCATATAATGTATCAGACATTTCACACTATTAATAATTTGCATTGCTTTGATAAGAAAGAGTCACTGACATGACTATGAATCAAAATTGCATCAAAATTATTGCAGTCTCATTAATTAGTCCACAAAGATAATGAAACATGTAGTAGAGAGGTTTTCCATGAAAGTAGTTAAACACAGAGGTATTGAATGTAGCCTGGATGGCTATTTTCTTAGCATCAGTATCTTTCAGGGATATTTTCAGGGAATTTTATTGTACCTGTAAGCTGGAGTAAGACCAGCTAATTATTTCAGCCAGTTACTGGAAAGCCAAATCAGTGCTTAAAGAAACCATTTTTATTATTGTGGCTTGCATCATTTAATTATTTGAAAACTTGTTAATTATGTTGAAGAGACAAATAACTTCTGTTTTCACACTAATCACCTAACCTTGTGGTGATTTTAATCTAGAGGTGATGTATACTGCAACATGCTTTTAAGACTTCCTCAGGTGGATTAGGCTAAAAAAAGCTGTCACATCCTCTGCTTCACAAGCATTTAGAGGGGTGGAGGGAGAAGGGGAGAGGTGGTTTGAGAGCCTTTGCAGTGTAGAAAACAAGGAACCCAATAAAATGGATGAATTTTAAAGGAGGTGCTTTACTGAAGCCATACAAAACTCCCTCCTCATATTTGTAGATCTGCAGCATTATGGGAAGTTTATGATCTCCATCATTTGAGTCAGTATGATTTTAAAATGGGGATCTTGCATACATGTGGCTTATTGTCAAGTCAGGCAATGTCTTTTTGTGGAAGAAATCATTGCTGAAGTCTCACTCCTGCACTGTCCTCCTTCCAGGAAAGCAATTCTTCAGTGGGGAGGGAGGGGCTAGTAAGGTCAAAGTACCTACGTGGGAGTATGTTGTGATAGGAGTTTTGAACCCATATTACTCTATAGTGACATTTCAGCTGGTTCAGCTATTCTATCTTCTTTTTCTTTACACCTTGATCTAGTTTTATAGGCTCTGTCACACACCTCACAGGAAAGAAAATAAAAATGGAGTAAGTTGCATCCAAGGGCTTCAACTCACTTCACATTTTGCTGCACATTTGTGATGTATGTATTATCTAAGCAGGTATTTAGGCAGGATTGTACAGCTAATATTTTTGGAAATCCAGTTAGCATGACATCTAGACTTATATTCTGTCTCAATAAGTGTAAATTTGCATTACGACTTATTCAATTAATGACTCATTTTTAAAGCTTCTTGAAGTCTAAATCAGTGTAACAGTAACAAATATATTGTTGATTGTATTACATTAGCAGTTACACAGGAGGTAAAACGTACTACATCCAGAATGCTGCTAAAATTACACGATATACATTTAAATAAATATTGAAGCAAAGAGCTCTGAGTACTCAGTTTCTCTGGGAAGATACATAATTATTTCAGTGCAATGGAAAAGTATGAGGTTTAATGTTTTTAATGTGCATTTTTACTAAAATAATGGGATATGTGAAGACAGGTGTCATTTATGATTTCTTTTATGAGAACTAATAATTTGGTTGAGCTGTTGCATATTGCCTACTTATTGTGAAACCAGAATGGGATGTAGTATGTATCAAAGGCATAACAAAGCAAAATCATCAAAGAATAGTTGAATTGAGGATATGATATGCCTTGTGAAATAAAGGCGGTTTATGCTGACTGCAACTTGCATCTTGGCAGGTGCAGATACAGAATTCAAGTACTTAACAAGAGTTATGTCTCTCTGTTCTAGATTTCCCTGTGAATATGTATGTACAAAGAGCAAATATACAGAACATGCATGCTTTTTTATCTTCATACTATAAGGACATCCATAAATCAAGCTATATTTAAAGTCTTTTCAGCTACTGCCATAGTCTATTGAAAAACAAAGAAGTAATTTAGATGCACAAATAATAATAAAGAAAGTTAGATTTTTTTTTCCAAATGTTGAAGAAAGAATGAAAAAATGCAACATCCAAGTTATAGCTTTTCCCTAGGACTTTCTAATTTTTGGATTAAAACTGACAGTGAATAACATCTGACTGAAAACCACATCTGGTAGTAATACCAGTGACATGAAAAGTGAGTTTCAATTGAGAAGGCATTGTCCTATTGCAGTAACAAGTGTCTTAACGTTCATGTTGACACACGTTTTATATTACCAATATATTTTCTATGAAGAGTTTTGTGACACGTCAAAACAAAAGTCAAAAGAAAGCTTTATTCCAGCTCTTTTAAAGCAAACCATAGATTGTATTAATATTAAGAGGAGGAGGAGGAGAGGGCTTTAACAGTGTACACTCAGAAGGGAATTAAACAAGGAACAAGATGTGGACATGCTACTGCAAGTTTGGCATGCAAATTTGTACCACTTTCTATTAAAAGCCTTGTGTTACAACTCATTCTTGCACCGAAATAGAATCAAAATGCTCTTTTCTGCTACTGTTTTAAGGCTGGAAATTTCTGGATACAACTTTTACAATAATGCAATCACAATTCTACATTCCAATTTTTTGTCTTAAATTGCTTTCTCTCCTCATTCCAGCTACACTCTGGGAAGAATACGTCACAATAAATGCAAAGTGCTTCTTTTGGATTTTGTACAAATACGCCTGGGATTTCTTTATTTAGTTACTCTATTAGTTCTAAAACTACTTGCTCTTGGGGTGCCCTTAGGATGCATTCTTGTGATTTGGTGAGAATTCCCTTGCTGCTTTCTTCGGATTTAGTAATGTCTGCTTCAGGCAAATGTAAAATCGAAGGATCTGAATCTTTTTCTTCCAACTGAATGTCATATCTGTATGATTGGTACCAGCTCAAAAGCCTGTGAACTTGATGCTTGTAAAGGAATAGGGACTGAAGGCCATGCTAAGGTGCCCTGAGTTCATCCAAATCTCTTTGTCTTTGAAGAAAAGTTTATGAAGTGCTCAACAGGAGCTAGCTCAATGTCAGCAAACAGATACTGGGTGATGTTTTGACTATATGGCTGTTGCCTCAAATCATTCATCCAATGATAAATGGATAAATGGGCTGTTTCTTCTTTCCCAAGATGAATGCATGAGATTTTTACTGTGACAAGTGCTGTCAGCAAACCGCAATTTCTGGACTGTACCGTGGGCTTGAGTGAAGGAAGCTCTGCCTGTCCTTGACCAGGCTGAGCTTGGAGTGTCATAAACTGCCAGTTACATAAATTAATACATTTGATGCTTTGAACATTTGAAAAAATTAATAAGAATAAGAGCACAAAAGCAGCAGAAGAGTGTGCTTTTACTGTCTGGGTGCTTGGAGCTCGGAGATAAGTTCATCTCATATTTGATCTCTCTCATGAAGATAGCAAAACTTTTGGTAGCATAGGAAACTCTTCACCAGTTCTTCCCTGTAGCTTTCAGTCATGACTCTTTCAAACTTGATCCTAAATATTCCCAGTTTGCATCAAATGCTTAAGCTGTTCCCCGAGACTGTGTGATAATTTAGGGAAAGTCAGCTAAATTCTTGTGGTCTCCAGAATGACAGATAGTGTCTTTTACATAACTAACCAAGCAAGCAAGCAAGATAAAAAAAAAGCTGTTTCTATTCACTAGATTATGAAAAGCATGCAAATATTACTTCAAATTCTTTTCTTTTTTTTTTCTTTCTTTTGGCTGAATTTGTTTTCATTTGAAAAGTCTCTAGACAAGTTTTCTTGCTCTTTTTCCATTTTTCACATTTGCTTAAACTTTCCAACTTTGTCTATTGGGCAGTGTCTAAGTCTGTATTATGCAGTTTGATGCTGTCTAAAAATACCAAAGCTCCTTCTGAAGAAATATAACCAAGAGGAGGATTGCTCATTTGCATGAATACTCATTAGGACAGTGCATTTCTACTTCTGAGCAGATGATAATGTTGGAATTAAACTAGAAGTATGCAAAACTCATTACGGGCTTGTTCAAACATCTCTTCTGTTGCACTGCAATGTAAGAACTTCACATGCCAGTATCCCAATTACATATATATACATATTTTTGCAGAAGATATACATTTTTCAGAGATCCAGTCAGTGTTTAGCATGCACACTAAGTTTTATTCTGTGGTGAGAACTAATTTAGCTCCTGTGAGGACAACATTTTTTTCTTTTTCCCTCTTCCTCTTTTTCTCTCTCTCTTCTTCTTCTTCTTCTTCTTCCTTTTTTTTACTAGAAAATAGATCAGAACTTTGGAAGTGCCACTCTTGATTTTAAGTTTTCTTCAGTTTAGATGAAAAATGACATGAGGTACACAGATGTGATTTAGTCTTTTCTTTACTTTTGGCACACTGGGCTGTTGGTGATGTGCCAGCAGTGTCAGATCTGTCCAACTGGCTGGTGATTTAGTATTCCACCCACTTTTTATGAAAACATAAGATTTTCAAATGCAGAAATCAATAGACTTTGGCACCTAGATCCCCCTTTCTAAAAAGGTATGACCATCTTAATGGAAACCCTAAAAGAATATGAGAAAATCCTTAGCAGCATTAGCCTCTGAAGCTTTTTAAGAGCTGCATAAAATACCAGAACATTCCTATATCTAATGATTAAAAGAAAGATAAAACAATTCAGACAACAAGTTTATGGAACCCATGAGACCTTATCTATAGCTTGCCCAAGGTTGTTTGCTCTGAAATTTATATTTATAGTTATGATGGATCCCACATTGGCAAATCTGTTTGCCAGAACTTTGAATTCTGTAGTGTGGGGGGAGATTTAACAACAAAGAGCCCAACAGACTCTGGTAGGTCTTATTGCTATGAGGCCTCCGGAGACTGGAGACAGGGCTAAGGTGTAAACAGAATACTCTTTAGTATGCACAGCTAATGTGGTCACATCTGGGACAGTTAAGGAACCCTTTGTTTGTTATCTATGTTGTTGTGAAGAACTTAAGGATAATTAACCGTGAGTGGATTTACTGCTTACGAGTGAAGCACATATAAGGTGTGTGTAAAACACAATAAAAAGAACTTGCTATTCTGAGAACTTGCTATTCTGAAAACTTGCTATTCTGATGCCACACTGACTGAGGGAATTCTGTAACGGGACCAAGCGCCGACATGTAGCACAAGCAGATTTATACATTTTCTCTCTGGGACAGAAGCTGTTGACAAAGACTTTTTTTATATGTCCAAAGTGCATATGGGGAAAAAAGAAACAGTAATTTTTGATCAACAGGATACCTAAGTAGGAGAAGGAATTAATTTGGTTTTGCTTTGTTGTTCTATTCTTCTTTTTATTAAAAAAAAAAAAAAAGTAATAAAGAGTTAAAGAAGTAATAAAGAGTTGAAGAAACATTCAGAACTCTGTAGGAAAACAAGTGGAAAATCTGTCTTGCACCTTATCCCAAATGAGTTTTATTTTTGGGCATTTAAAGATTGTTGAATCGTCTATCTGCCTCTTCCTCCTACACTCCCACTTCAAGCTTTCTCAATACTTTATCTCTTTTGATAAGTTAGGCAAATCAGAAGAAGGACCAAGTGTCTGTAGGCACATAAAAAAGCACTTTTTTGAGAGATCAGATCTTTTTGAATGGACAAATAAATTGGATTACACTCCCAAGAGGAAGATTCTTGGAACTACAAAAGTAGGTACTTAAAAATAAGTTTCAAGGGTTCTCTTGGCTCATACAGTTCTGTCTTTTCACAGGCACCACTGTCATTAAATGCACTCTCTATAAATTTCAGTGAAAAGGGAGTCCCAGCTAGTTCCATTGGAAGGCCCAACACAGTTTGAGCACTGAAATAACTTACCATCAAAGTGAATGTTTTCCTCCTGATCTTCTGCTTCAACTTGTTTCCAGATCTTTCCTCCCTTGTACATTAAGGCAAGTCTTGTTATCTATTCTCAGACTACATTTTGTTAGATTAAATAAGGCAAGGTCTTTTGGCCTCCTCTTCAACCAAGCCACTGTGACACTTCAGTATTTGAGAGACATTTTTCCTATTTAATAACTCACAGAATGCCGTTTTTAAACTGTTTTTTTTTTTTTTTTTTCCCCAGGAAAGAATACATAATTAAAAAAAAATTACTTTGCACATTCCATGACTCAACTGATTTCTTTGCAAATGTGCAAAAAATATTTGTTTCAGAGGTAAGTGCATTGTTTTTTTTACATCAAAGCACTATGCATAATGGTGATGAATTCTTGCTAAGTTAATTTTTATAAGGCTGCTATTTCTAAAGGTTTTTTTTTCTGAAACTTGGCAGAAGAGAATCTAAGTTGATACACGAGAATATGTCATTCTGTGTCCCAAAGCATTAGATTTGATTTTTCTTGATCTCTTCACATTACATGTCAGTAATGAGAAATGATACAGCTGAATTACATGATTAAATTATTTCCTCTGAGAAGAATTGCTTTGATACACATTTGCTATATAATGGGGCTTCTCTCTGTATATGCTGCCTCTGCAATGGTCTTATTGTCCCTTTTTTCTTAATAAAGAGTCTGCTGAAATTTTGGGAGAAACTAATGAACAGTTTCTAAAAACTGCAATTTTTGGTCTGCTTTGATGGCTGGATTTTCTACTTTGTAATATTGCTACTGTGCATAGTTTGTCTCCTTGCTGAAATGTGAAGTTTTCTTGACAGCCCCAAGGATCTTTAAACCTGTCATTTTCAAATGTATTGCCGTCTATTTCAGCTCTGCATCTGGCAGATTGTCAGAACAGACGGGGTCACATTTTGAAGTGAAAAATCTTAAAAGGCTCAGCACTGTAACTCAAACCTTTATTTCGAAACTTGAATGACTAAAGCTACGGCAGACCCTTTTCCTCAATATGTTATTCCCAGTAGTTCCCCAGTTTCAAGGCAGATTCATCCTTTTGAAAAGATACTGTGAGAAGGATCCTGGGCTGAAGGCAGCTAAGTCCCAGAAAGAGATTTGGAAGCAAATAGCTCACTCAGTGTTACAGTTGCACTCTAAAAAGTATTCTGGCATTACAGAATTATAAAATCATGCTTGTGTGCAAGACAGGAGGAAATATGAGTTTCCTTTATTACCTCTCCCTGATTCCCAAGTCATAGAGTAGAAGAGTGAAAACAACAATCTGACTCACTGGCAGTTCTGCTTATGTATCTATTTTATCTTGGTTTTCCACTTCAAGTAGTGTGAAACCTAGTAAAACCTCTTATTCTGCTTATGAAGGCAGAACAATCATAAAGCTGCAGAGCATCACTAAGCATTGTTTCATAATGTCCTGCCGCATTATTACTCAAACAGGCATGTAGTGATAAAATAAAGCAAACAAACAAAGAAAAAGAAGTCAAATCACATGTTCTGCTTTCTTTCCTCAAATCCTGAATTGGTGAGTGCCATTTTTGTGATTTCTTCCATGTCTGACTGCACAAAAGAGGGGAAATATGTGAACATTTGATTTCTTCCTCCATCTTTTTGTTAGTTTCTTTGCAAGTACATTGATTCCAAAATAATTTTAAGAAAAAAAATTAGAAATGGATCCCAACAGCTCCTCTGATATTGTTTAGCTTTCTCCTCACACTTGTGAGCTTTCTCCTCTGGCTAATGCCTTTTTTTCTCTCCTGCAGAGACTGAGAAGAATGCCAACAGGACATCTGAAAGTCACATTTAGACAGCTGATCTGAGACAAGTCTGAACACTCAGTGTTGATAATCTCAAAATTTGAAGCTTAAAATGCTGGATAGAAACTCAGAAACGATCAGATTAAAAGAGAAGAAAACTAGATTTGGGTCTCTCTCCTAATGTGTTCATCACATCCTGAAGCCTCCTGGCTCACAACAGCAATATTACCAATATGTTATGTTTGAGTTTCTTCTGTTTCTTCTGTCCATTCCCACCTGTAGATCATTATCTATGGTTGTCCAACACTGCAGTTTCAGATTCTCCTGACTCTTGAAAAATTAATGCATTCATTATCCTTATTCATTACAATATTTGTCCATCTTTGAATCCTGCAAATTATTATGCTTTGTTCAGTTATCATGCCACTTTTGTCAGTCCAGCTCTGTGTGCCCTCCAGCTAACCTTTTCTGCTCTCCAGGTCCCTAACTGAGGTGACACTCAGAGTTGCCTACACACTTATACTCAATGCTTTTTGGGTACAAAGAAAGAGCAAAGGGATCCTCATTTTTTTCCCAAGCAGGAAAGAAGACCAAATCAAAAGATATATCTGCATGGGATGTCTAAAGAAGCAGAGATAGGCTAATGTAGCAGCAATTTTCGTAAACAACATGGAGATTATATCCTGACTAACCACCCAAAAATATGTTATATTGAAAGTATTCCCATCTTATGCACCTCTGCTCTCTGTGTGATCCTGATTGATCCTGAGCTTAAGATAAGACAAGAAGACTGTGATATGAATGAATAAAAATGATATTCTTCCTTCTGAGAGAACACTGTGGAATACTTCAGGGCAGTGCTATAAAAAAACTGGATATCAGTCTTAGAAGATATTTTTCTGCCTCAAAACAGAGATGCTTTTGTATAGACAATTATTTTTTTCTTTGGTATATGATTTCCCATATGCCAGTATTACATTTCTCCTATGTGAACAGATGAGCCTTCTCTGAATGAAAAAGTATAGTTGATAAAGTTAACTGTGTTTATTTTTCAAGCCTGGAAATTGCTTGTAAAGCAGTATATTAGTTTGTTGGTTTTTTTCCTCTTTTTTTTTTATTGCAAAAATGTGGTTTCCAGAAAGGCTAATGAAGCTTAACACTTCATTCAGCACAATAATAGACATTTTTAAATAAGATGACAGTTTAATTCAAAAATATGACAAGTAGTTAACATGTAAAAGTCAAATTTTGATTTTCAGTCTATGTACAATGTTTGGGATGTAGCTCAATATACTTCATCCCATGAATTTCTGAATAGCTCGGAGTCCAATTATCAATCTTAACTAAGCAGAACAACTGCTTTAGTGACTTTCCACGTGGCAATTTATGTTAATTTATAGATACACATGCTGTAAGACTAAACCTTTACACGGGAGGTATTGTAGCTCATAATGATGCATACAATACAGGGCATGCATTCCAGTCCCAAGGAAAAAGAGTGACAGATTGCTATGTTAGCACTGATGAGGAAGTGAGCTTATTTTTATAAACAAATTAGATCACCCATGCCTTCATGCCATTAAAATCCCCCATTATTTAAAATTACAGGTTATGTTTCTATCTCACTCTCTTAGAGAAGGGAAATACTCTGGCATGGATAACAGCCTTTGCTGTTTGGAATGCTAATTACTCTGCATAAATAGATCAAGCAAACACATATCCGCTGGAGTGCTGAGGCCCCTATCCTTTTACTTGTCTATTAGCAGATGTGTTGGGTTTATATTTCTTACATCTGTGGCTAGAAGGATATCAGCAAAGAACTTCCTCCTTGAGTCAAGGTAAGAGGCAGGAGGAATGGTTACTTAGGAATCTGCCTGTCCACATAATCTAGTTCACCTCGGAGGTAAGTATGCTGAAAGAAATATCACTGCCATTATTTTACAAGTGTACTACCTCAGGAAAGCAAGATTCCATTTTATTCAGGAGGACAGTACATCAATCATCTTTTGTTTTACCTGTCAGTGCTAAATGATGTTTCAGCACTGCACAAACTGGAATCTAAAAGCAGTTTGAAAATTTCCACAAAGAATTAGTAACCTAGAGAAAGAAGATTTACAGACTAGAAAAAGGAAAGGCAGGAAGATCACTGCATGCTTCTGTGTATCACTTTCTTACTCAGTGGTGAAAAAAGTCCACAAAAAAAAACAACCTAAAAAACACCACACAAATGTTTTATTTAACCTAGAGGCAGCATTGAATAGTATTAAAGAATATATTTATGTTGCTGTTTACTATTTTTTTTTACTCAAGGTTACAAGATTTCTGCTTTTCACACATCTTTCCCTGCCAGAAAGCAGACACAGCATCTCCTTGACTGTTGGGAAAGGATGAAAGCTGGCACTTTTTTTTTTTTTCTTTTTTTTAACGTTGGTAAAGAAGAGAGAAAGAGGAAATGAGGTGGGATTGGATGAGAGAGGGACGCTCACTTGCAGGAGTGTTGTGCCCATGGTACTGAATGCTGTTCTGGGATAGCCAAGCTCTACCTCCTCTGGCACAGCAAGTTCTGGCAGTCAGCTGCTCTCAATGTCTGCCTCTTTCCCTCACCGTCTGCCTTGTCCTTGTTCTCTGCCTTCTGGTATCCTAGCAGATTTGCTCTACTTTCTCAGGGTGCCAGAGAAATAGATTTTTTTTAAGAATGCTCATTAATTTGATGTATGTGGTAAAACACCTGTTCTTTATAGACTCAAAGGCTTTCTTCTTTGAAAAAATTCTGACCAACAATGATTGCTGACAAGCCTTATTTAATTTAGTGGAATTTTAATAACAACAGAGGTTGTCTTCAATCAATCTAACTTTGACCAAAGGTTCTTTGTAACAAAGCAAGCCCTGCAGGAGATCCCTGAATTCTGTTACTTGCATTTTCTTGTTATCGCACCTCAAGAAGGTTGAATGCACTTTACTGCATAGACGTATGAGACCAATTGTATTCAAAATAAATAAACACTTTACTGTCTTAGTAGCATGACGTTCCCTTAAATTTAAGCATGGCTAGTGCTGCAGAATGAAGTCATTATGCTCTAAATTGTGCCTTTGCTTTCAGTGATACCATGGCCAAACAAGTGAAAATAGCTTGAGTAAGAGTAGCAGAATCTGGTGGTAGATGTAAGAAGAGCAGAAAAGGCTGAAGATGATACAAACTTTTATGAAATTACATTAAATGAGGAGAGAGGGCTAAGGGGAGATCTTATTACTGTCAATAGCTACCTAGTGGGAAGGTAGAGAAGATGGGATCAGGCTTTCCCCAGCACTCACAGCAGAAGATGAGCAGCAACAGGCACAGACTGGAGCACAGGAGGTTTCAACTCCATACAAGAAAAATAATTCACTGGAAAGCTGGTCAAACACTTCAAACACAGGCATAGGTTGTCCTGGCTGCTTAAGGAATCTTCACTCATCGAAACTGCCGAAGATTGGCTGGACAGGGATATGATCTAACTGGGTTGTAATTGAGTGGGACGATGAACTACACGATCTCTGGAGGTCCTTTCTGGCCTGTGTGATTCTGTGGTTGAGTACCATTGTATGTCAAATGGTGCAGGTAACTCTGCATGATGCACTGAGTTTTCTAGAGCTTTTTAGGTGTTGGCATTTTTTTTTTTTTTTTGTAAGAACTAGATCCTTAATACATAGCCAGAGAACATGTCTTTTATTCAGTAGGTTTTTTAGTTAAAATTGTGAACAACATTTCAAGGAATAGTCAAGAGAATGCTGAAAATGTGCTGAGAAGTACAGTAGTTCTTCTAGCAAACATCCTTAAGACTAGACTTTGGCAGGATACAGCTTTGTTCCTTAGCACTTGGGAAGAAAAAAGAGTTTATTATGAAATGTGTGTTTAATTTAATTTCCTTTCAAGTATCATATTAGCCAACATGCTAACAGTTTAGGTGGTTTTTTTTGTTTGTTTGTTTGTTTGATTTATTTTTAGTTCAGATTATATGGAAATTTAACTTGAAAAATTACATGGAACAACACAGTCTTCTGAAATCTGGCATACAGGATCTTTCTTTGGGAATTCCAATAACAAAAAATATAAGCTACTGTCATTTAATTTAATTAAAGCTTCCTTACTGCATCATCTTAAAAGTAAAGTTCAATTACATAGGTACAGACATTAGGTGCCTTCTATCTTTGGAAGGAATCCAGCAGAGAATTCAGGAAAAAGTGATGATTGATAAGACTGTATCCTAACTAATGACTGGTAATTCTTGCTTGAGAATCTTGGGTTTGATACCTTCTACATACATAAAATATTCCAGGAGGCAGATTGTTAGAGAAGGACAGAATTTTCTCATACTTAAATTATTGTTACTTTTATAAAAATCTATGGTTAGTTGATAAATGGATTTTTCACATCTAGTTAGAGCATCAGAATTAAAATTTTAGTAAAGCTTGGTAAGAAAATGATTTATTAGTCAACAAAAATATCCTGTCACCTGGTATGTTATAGTATATTCTTTATTAATAAGTGAATTTTGTTAACTGTTTTCCTCATGTTGAGTTGCTCATTTTCTTCAGACTTTCATCAGATAGGGGAGACAGGAACTTCATTACAGGGATTACACCACAGTTTATATAGGAGAATTACTTACTGGCTGATGTCAGTCATATGTCCACTGAAAGCAATAAAAATGTAAGTTCTGGAGAAAGATATTGCGGTTGGTAAGGGAAGGTAAGGTTATACCTAAGAGAAAATGGTAAGAACTTAATCATTCCTCATACCTTACAAGATATACAAATTGGCACGTTTTTTTTTCTGTTGTTTTACGGCTATATCAATTTCTCTTCCACTTTAAAATGTTTTGGATCAGATTTTTAATTTTTGGTGTATATAGAATTTTAAACACTGGGAAGATTTGGCTTTGGTTGAGATTTTCCCAAAAGATTAGCATATATATTTAAGTAGGAAAAGACTTCATCTTCTCCATGCTTGACATACAAAATCTTTAAGAGCTTAAAAATGCTACTTTCTTATAATAATGTATCTTTGTTGTTCATTCAAATGAGTAAATTAAATAATAGAATATCTATATACATATTTGCATTTTCATAATATCTCTCATCCAGCCATTTTAGCAAAGGTGCATGTTTTTCTAATCTAAATATAGGTAAAAAGAAAGAGAGATGAACTTGTCCTCATTCTACTGCATTTGTTGAAAGAGCTATTTATAATTAATAAGGCCTTGATTTTCTGAACTGTGCTAAATTTAAAAAGAAATATAAACAAATTCTTCTTTGACTTGAGTTCTTTAGTTATATTTTCTTTTATGATGTTTCATTTTCCTTTTATGTCTTGTTACATTGGAATATGATGATGTAATTAATTTAAAGCAAAATGACATGTCATAAAGTGAGAATTTTCATCTGAAAACTGTATTTTAAAAACTCATGCTTTCAATAAGACAATTGTGGAGCATACATACATCAAAAATATACACCTTAGTGTAGGTATCCTCCTGAGATTTACTCACTCTCCTCAGAAATAACAACTCTTAGGCCTGGGAAGCCAATGAAGATGAACTTGGATAGACTGAGAAGTTCAAAATTGCTACCTTAAGAGGTGCCTTCAGAGTCAGCACTTCACTCTCCTGATAACAAAAGCCCTAACCAGAAGTTATTAATGAGGAGAAGGGAAATTAGAGATCATGTGAATGACTGAAGATTGATCTTGTAAATGAAGAATAATTCAAGAGGCAAGGGACTCTTGCTTTCCTAGTGGAATAGCATCTGAATGGCCTAGTGTGCAACTCCAAAATGGGCATGCTCAGAGACTTCCACAGAGCAGCAGGCTAAAATCTTGTTTTAGCAGCTTCTGGAGTGCTTTCCACTTCCAGTTCATGTCTGAGAAAGAGACAAATACAGCCTGAATGCACAGGTGTGAAAACTGTACAGAGATGTGTAAATTGTTGGGAATGACAGCAGCTGATGGAATAGTGGGAAACTGCCACAAAAACATTTGTTGCATCCTACTAGCATTAAAATCTTCCCTGAAGGATTTTGCATTTCATAGCAGGACAACAAAGGGTAGCTGGTGGAATAACATATACTTCACATTAATGCATGAGCTGTTACTCTGGTATAGAAACCAAAACTATTTTTCATCCTCAAGGAACTGCTGGGGTTTTTGAAACTGCATTTGACTTTTCAAATTAAAAAAAAAAAGATTGAATGACTTACCCTAGAATGAAAATTTAAAAAAAGCTTTTGAAAGATTTTTTTTTTTCTTCTAATGTAAATTGTCTTCAATACTTGAAAAAATGCCCCATGTTGACTTATCTTAAAATTTCTATGTATATTGTTAGAAAATGTTCTAAAATCTAAGGAATTTCAGTGCATGTTCTTCTTCAATTATTTTCCTGAGCAGGTCTGCCAGTTACAGTACTCTCCAGGCAGAATAAATTATGGATTTCTTGAAGTGCTACACTGCATAGCAATTACTTTATTTGTTACTGACAGTACAGACCACCCTCTTCAACAGATATCAATTTCAAATTCAGCTAAGTAATATTTAATCCAGACTGAACATTTTTTTTTTCAATAATTGCTTACTTCTGTTATAAATATATCAATTTCAGCTTAAAACTTCATTATTTTAATGTTTCAGTCTTGAAAATAGCACGATTTCATGGAGAGTGAAGAAAAATATTAGGAGATTATCAGATACTGTATACCATCAGTAGGCTCTAACAAGATACGCTATGCATTGTATTGGAGGGCTTCTAGGTAAAGCTTGTTTTTTGGCCTCATGGTCTGATAAAGACATGATCATGAATAACAGATGTTGTCAATTTTTAAAGCCAAGAGATTAAGAAAAAATGCATTTAAAAGCAATTGGCAATATCTTCACCAAACACATTCTTATTATTTGTACTGGGTACTCCTGGCAAAGGGCATCTCAAAAGAAACTTTACATGAGTTTAAAAATTAGACATTTTCCCTTACATCTGATTTAAATATTACTTCCTAAAAATTAAGCTTTTATGTTTTACTGTGAATAATTAAACATAGGTCTTAAAAATTATTTTTAAATACTAGAAGATTGTTCTCTCAACTTAAACTCTTAACTCTCTTAAAAAACATATTTTTTTCTTTCTTTTTAAGTTTTCTTTTTACTAAATGAAACAAAGGACAATTCTTCAATGTTTTCCTATAAGCTGAGTCCCTCTCTCTTTTGGCATTTAAACTATAATGCTGTACATCTCCGAGTCTTCATTAGCACAGAATTGAAAAGAGTAGTTTGCTTGTATCTCTTATACACGTTGTTCTTGATAATACATAACAGAATTTCTTTGGCATTTTGCAGCTTGTAATTGTGATCCACAATTCTCCTAGATCCTTTTCTGACAAGTTTCTGCTTAGCCGATAATTTTCTTTGCCAATTTTATTTTCCCCTTTGAAATCCATGACTTCCATTTGGATTTTCATATTGTTTCTTGTTCAAATTTATTTTCCAGTTTGTCAAGATCATTCTGAACCTTTTCATCAAAATATTTACAGTCTTGTCAGACTGTTATTGTGTATCGATTTTGTGATATATATTTTCTGTTTTCTCATATGGTTATTCTATTATACAAGGCCAACTGATTCCAGAGTGGACATCTGTTGCAAACCACCCTTAATGCCCTGACAATGTCACAATTTTATAAGCTCATCTGTTTTGATATTTTTTGATTTTCTTTTTTTTTGTTCTTTTTTTTTTTTGTTTATCCATTCTTTATCCATCTTTTTTTTTTTTTTCCATTTTAGCAAAAGATAAGGTAAAATATATGTTTTTAATTCTCCTTTATTCTCTTCAAGATCACTATTAATTCTCTAGAAATTAGGAGTGGATAGATTGAATGATTTTTAGGTACATAAAAATGTTCCCAAACATTGTGAAAAGTGGTAGGAAAAAATATCAGCTTATTTTTCCTTGATATTTAAACAGTAGACTTTTATTTTCTTCTGTTATCTTCTTTGAGCATAAGTGTCAAATGTTTTCTTTTTGCTTTATATCCTTTGGCAATTATAATTGCTTTTGTGTGTTTGCCTTGCGGATTTTATTCTGTGACTGTGCCATCTCTTTAATCTGATGTTAAATCATGTCTCTATTCCTGATTTTGCTGCTTATGATCTTTCAGGTTATTTAGCACCTTTTGTGCAGTCCATCTGTTCTCTTACTGTTTTTTATTTTCCATCCATGTTGGAATAGCTTTTCATTTAGCGCTATGTTTTCCAGCCACCACCAATTCTTCTGTACTTTTTAATCTTTTTGATATTCTTCTCAAGAAGTGCTACCTGCTGCTTCTCTGTATACATCGAAGCTTGGAGCTTTTTGAAGTCCATTAACCTTGTTAAGTCATACATAAGCTTTGGAATAGTTCTTTGCACAGAAATATTCGTATTCTGAGATCGTGGTATGAAAAATATGACTTCTTTTACAGTCAGCAGTCAGCAAATGTTTTACAGTAGCAAATGTTAGAAATATATATATATATATTCCCCTGGGAAGAGCCTGTTACAACAAAGAAATATTAGAATTTTAGTCTGAAAATTGAAGGCATTCCAGAAAAAGAGAAGTCATAAAATAATATACTCTAGTCCTAATCATCCTTTTATTTCCTCCTATGAATATTTTAGTGAAACAGTAAGTGCTTAAAAAGTTAGGAAAATGCTCACTGTACACCCCTTTATCGCTACAGAAAAATGTTACTGAGATACATCGTTTTTGTTCCAGCCTTCTGTTTATCCCTAGGCACAGGGTAGCTACTTTGAAGTTTTATCAAAAGTATATTTCAAAGAGTATTTGTAAGTATGCATTATAAAATGACTGACCAAAGGAAGGAAGCAAAGAGACTCCTGCTGAGAGATAGGAAGCTATTGGCAATTCTGGCAGCATTCAAAAAAACCCATTCAATTTGGGTAAGGTGTAAAGACTCCTTTGCCAGATGAATCATCTTGTTAGTCACTGAAGTAAAAAGGTCTAAAAATTGTCTTTAGCTCCAAGTTAAGTTAGTGTTTGGTATCATTATGGAATGATACAAAATCTTTATTTAATAGTTCAGATTTGAGCTAAGCTAATTTACATACGTCACTCTGAAAGTAATGCCTCCTATTTATTTCCATGGAAACTACAACACATGCTAAAAGCACAATAACACTGTTTGATAAAGCACATTCTCAGCTACACAACACTGTTTTTCAACACAGTCACCACCATTAGCTATGCATTTACACTAGTGATGAACTAAAGCCTGCACGTCATGCTCAAAAAAATCTGTACTAGCAAAGGTGATCCTGTCACTGATATCCTGTCCACTATTCCATATTGTAGGTAAGTTCTTTAACCTTAATTATACATAGCCAATAGCAATTGCACATGTAGGTTTTTTTTCCTGGCATAATAGCTTTTATTTTTTACTCTAATTACAAAATAAAATAAATGCATCAACCCCCGAAACAAAATACATACAAAAACACCCACAACTGTACCAAAAGAATTAAATAAATTTTATTTGCATTTAGTTAAATACCAGTTATTTAAAGTGTTAAATTTTGTTCCCATGAGCATCTCTGACAATAAGACTCAGACTTCTCAAAGTTCTTTTAGAACTGGATAGTTTTGTAGAAAAATGGTAGTGAGTTTATTAACAAATAAACATAACAAATTTAAGAGGAGATAGATACCATTCTAATGCATCTGTTTTAATCTCATAATTAAATATAGAATGTTAAGTTAGCTTTTAATATAGAAAGAAGATACCACTTCTTTTCTTTGTAAGTAGAGTTTCCTGTACATTTCTTCATAGAAGCAATTACTATGGGGAGGATAATTATGAATACACTACAGACATGGGAAGAGTGTGTTCTTGATTCCCAAGGAATTAGAAACATTGTGATTTTAAGATATGTGATTCACCTAAAATAATCTGTTCTACATTTTAAATCCTTACATTTGTGTAGTGTAAATCTGTTGAACTCAATAGGAGTTTTGTGTTTGTTTTAAATTAGGTCAAATGAAACATTCAGAATTTGATACTAGGAAATAACACTCAAGTCCCTTTTTGTTAACACTTTTTTTTTTTTAGTTATTATTAAACTGCTTCTTAGCACTGCCTATTGTTCAGTTACATAAACACTTAACTATACACTGTGTGGTGAGAGAATAGAGTGAGCCTGATGAAAAAATAAACTGGCACTTCTGAGAAAATAAGATTCACACCCACAGAACATAGTTAAAGTGTAGTCTTAAGAAAATTTCAGTTTTACTCATAGTTTGGAACTTTCTTTTCTTTTTGAAGTACACAATCTGTTTTCATGGAAACTGCTAGCTACAAGCAATGAGAAATGAGAGCTTTGTGAAACTGTATTTATAATCTTGAGTAAAATAGAATACAACCATCTATTTTCTCTGCTACATAATTGAATCGTATCACGTTGTCTAAAAATGTCCCTGAATGTTTCTTAGTAGTATAGAGAGATATTTACCCAAATGAAAAAAGCACTGTTGAATTATTTCAGGTTCCTTTAAAGACTTGGTTTTCTTTCTTTTCAAATAAAGTATCCTTTCCATAATACAATTTTCCAAAAAATAAAAAAATCACTGCTTTATTTTGCTTTATTTTTATTAGTAGTATCTTCTCTCTATAGCATTCACTGAACAGTGTTCAAGTAGAGCTTTGGGCTGCTAATCTTTCCTTGAATTTCCTTATGCAAAAATGTACGAGTAGTTTTAGCAAAACTTTTGAACTTCTGTTTGGACATGAAGTTAGTAGAATCTTAGAATCATAGAATAGCTGAGGTTGGAAAGGATCATCTAGCTCCTAACCTGCTGCCATGGGCAGGACTGCCCCCCACCAGCTCAGGCTGCCCAGGGCCCCACCCAACCCAGCCTTCAGCGCCTCTGGGGATGGGGCACCACAGCTTCTCTGGGCAGCCTGTGCCAGCGCCTCACTGCTCTCTGAGTAAACAATTTCCTCCTAACATCAAAACTATATCTCCCTTCTCTTAGTTTAAAACTCCTTCTCCTATCAATATCAGACTGTAAAAAGTTGAATGATTTTTATGAGTTACCTTTATGATCTGATGATGTAAGCTGTTATGGATTTGTCTTACAAAAAGGCTGTACAAAACTCTTTAGGGATTCCAGGAACAGCAAGTCTCTGTACAAATCTATTTATTGCCACCAATCTGGACAGTGGGGAAAATAGGTCTGGCCTCCATTTACTTTTAAATCCCTTATAAACATGGCAGTTGTTTTGTGTGTGTCTCTCAAAGAGAATATTGAGACTTTTCCAAGCCATTTGTGTTATGTAATCTTCCATGATCTCTCTACCTTACCCTGTAATTTTAATTTTTAGACAGAAATGTTGACTCTTGTGTCTAATTTTATTCCTTTTTTTCATTCTTCTTCTGAATTTTCTTTAAAATGAATTTTCCGATGGTAATCTATACTAAGATTTGCAGTGGTATACTTCTTATTGAGATAAAAGAATCCCTATGAGATTTCATCACACTAAGAGAGCTTATGTTACAAGTTTATTGTATTTATACATTTCTTTTAAACAGTGCTGATCAATGCCAACCTTAACAGAAGTTGTAACTGGAAAAAGTAGAGAGAAAATGTAAAAATCAGTTTTCATTTTTTGTTTGTTTGCTTCAATGTGTTGCTAAATCCTATATACTTGCATTATTGTAGACAATTTATCACAGTTTTCCAAAGACAAAATTGCTATTATTTACTAAAAAAACTGTACTGATTATGTCATATGATCAAGCTCCCTAGAATATTAATATTAACTGAATCTTGAAATATTGCAGTTTTGAGTTAAATCACTTTTGACTTTGACACCAGATTTTCCTTTATCTGTATCTGATAACTCCGGAAGGAGTTCAGTCATTGCAAGATTGAAAGCTAAGAGCAAAAATAGTCAGTACAGCTGGAAAAAAATAGATTTACTATTTCTCCATACAATAATTGCATACTTTGCTTGCTTTCTAGAGTATTAGTCTTGAAACTCAGAAAATAGTTAATTATGACTTTTAATTACTGTCTATTTTTATTCAGGAAGTAAGAGTGCTTAATGAAGTGCTTTATGTATTTTTGTAAAAATTGATAAGGTACATTTATCCAAAGGATGCTGGATTACCAGATATGGAACTCTTTATATGGACACCCTTCCCCCTCCTTTTTTTTTTTTCTTTGAGGGAGGTAATTCAGTAGTGTAGTTGAGCAAGGAAATGAAGTATGCAAAGGGCACTCATCTGACTTTATTATATAAAGCAAGATGAAAGCTGAGATTAGCAAAACACAGAATTTGTCTCATAGGAAATTCATATTGATTTAGAATGAATATAAGTGTGTTTAGAATTAAACACTGTCACACATTTTGCATTGTTGAAATCAGCTAAAACTCTGAGTTCATTTTTGTCTCCCATTAATCATTTATAATTCAAGAAGTTGTGCCTGCTACTCATACGATTCTGTAGGCCATGTTGTGAGACAGCATCAGAGAAGATGAGTTAGGCCCACGGTGTCCTACTATATTGTATGCAAAGGAACTTTCTGCTAGGAATGAAGGAATAATTTTATTTTAAAATGGAACGAAGTACTCAGTAAAATTGAAATCCTTAGTATATCAAACTTTATACAGAATTAGAACAGGATTCTTTTGATTTTGGTCCTAAGATGAGGCAGAGGAGGAGAGAGGGAATTTCAGGCAAAAATGAGATGATTATAAACAGCATAGTAAAAATAGTAAAAATTGCTGTGTTAGTGCTGTCAGGTAATCGGCATGACACAGAATCATTTTAAGGAAGGCTCAGTGTGGTTATATTTATAGGGATCATCTTCCATGCAATTAGTTTCGAAGAGTAAAATTAAAAAACAAATGAACCCAAATCAATAAAAGCTTCAAACTTTCTAGAATGACCCTCTTTTGATAGTAAGGGAACAGAGGGGGATTCAGAGAAAGACAACAGAATTAGTTCTGTTCTTAAAGATGGACAATGATAGAGGATGCAGCACATGCTAAGTCCCAGCATCTTTGGCTTCTTGCCTCACTGAAGTAGTAATGTATGGGAAAAAAATACTACATGGCATTGTCGTGTGTCTTACATGTTAACCAGCAAATGAAATTAAAGTTGTACCTATCATTGCTACTATCATTGGATTGTCATGTCCTTTGCTCATTCCCTGAGACTGTGATGCCTTCATCTTGAACTAGTTATTAAGAAGTTATTTGTTGTAAGAATGTGGTCGTCAAGTGAGGAAGAATCCTATTGTATGGGGAGTAAAAGGAGCCTAACAAACCAGTATGGTCAGATGTTTAGATCTTGTCTGTGGGCTTTCAGTAAGATAAAGCAAGCCACTTGTTTAGTCTGTTGTTTGTGGTTTGTTGAAGTAGTGATTTTTTTGTTACTTTTTTCCTTTGCCTCCTTCTGTGTCTTGCTCCATCTCAGCCTTTCTAATGTCAGTGAAATTTTCCTTCTTTGTGCCCATCTGCGTTCTTCATGTCACTGTTATTTTCTTTCTCTGTTATTCTGATGTCACTGCTAGTGCTCCTTGTATTGCTGATCCAGAGCTCGCAGAGGTCACTAGTGTTAGATATCTATACATAGATGTTTGCTCTGTGGAAGCTTTGAGTTTTCAGAATGCTTCTCTTTCCTTTCCCATTAAAATGATGAAAAAAAGAAATGGGAAGGTGAAGAGCAATGTTCATTACCCTTCCCCACTCCCAGAATATCTAGTAGGCTTTGTTATCAAGGCACTCAGTACTGACATCAGAGACCTATGTGAGACCAAAAAATCCATCATCTGCTTCAGATTTCTTCTACCTAAACTGTAACAGGGGATTTGAAACACTATGTGTCACGTTCTGAATTCACACCCTAAGTAAACAGCCATTCTAGAATGAATGGCTCTTTTCTTTTACAGGGAGCTGTTCTACTTCATAAAACATAATCATTCACTGAATGAAAAAAAGTGGAAAAAAAAAGTATAGATCTGAATTTGGACTTTCTCACTCCCATTTTGTGTGGGAAAATCTCAGCGTCTCTCCTACGTATTTGGTTAGTGTCTCATCAGTAGTGTGAAGGGGATGTTATCTGCAGCTACACATTGTAGATTTCTGCACCATGCAACATGCACTATGCCTGTTTTATCCTCTCGCCTGTTTGTACCAGGACTCATGTCCACCACTGATATCTGATTTTAATACGAACAATCTATCTTTCTGAAATTAGGTCATACATTCCTTAGAAATTCTATGTGAACAAATTAGTATTTCCTAATAAAAGACTTAATCAGCACAATTCATCAGCTGAAATTCTTAGCACATAGGAACACATGGCTATCTGTTTACTTCAGCGTGCTTTTAATCTTACATTATAAATCTATTAAAGAGCATACATCAGCATGCCAGACTTCTAACTTATGTTAACCTTTAAGAATGTCTCTTGCAGTGCTTGGTATTCTTGTATATTATCTTTAAAATTGAGAAGAATAAGTGAGAAACACTTCAAAGAAAGGTCTTTTTAAATGTTCGTCAAACGGTACCTCCAGGAAGCCCAAACTCTAATGTATCTTAAATATCCAAGTTCTTCT
The DNA here is from genome assembly GCF_002078875.1 of Numida meleagris. Lineage (NCBI taxonomy): Eukaryota > Metazoa > Chordata > Aves > Galliformes > Numididae > Numida > Numida meleagris. The sequence goes on along the minus strand of NC_034409.1, from coordinate 100,121,783 downwards.
AGTGATTGTCAAGACACCATTCATTCTCACACAAATAGCCCCAAACCCACCAGACAGAAGTACTGCTTTGCCATTTTTGTTGTAGGAAAGTATCATTCAGCAGTGGTTCAGTCTGTTTATAATATGACAATAAGTCTGAATGATTTGAAGAGCCAAAAATGTAATGGCCAACATTTACAAATTTATGTGAAATCTATGATTTGACCAATTGACATTATTTAATTGGTATATATTTTGTTGGATTTTTACTAGGAAAATGTGGACTTGATTGCATTGTATATGTATGAAAGTACTTGGAATGGCCAATGCTAATTTTATCTAAGTATGGTATTTGTTCAAATCTTGTGTCATTGACACCAAAATTTCTGATAATGTGGAAATCCATTATGTCAGTTGCCGAAAGAATGTTAAGATCTCTCAAGTTTGAGATCACTTTCCTGCTGATTTTTGAGTAAATAGTATTTATTTGGGCTTTTTGCTAGTTATTTGGATTTTCACATTTCTTAGGATAATCAACCAATCAATTATGAGCTGAAACAGAAACAATTTTCAGAGAACTCTAAATTCTCTACTTGGGCCGGCTCAGGCTACTCTTCCGTACATATTAGAGGAGTACCTGAAATTAAAGAAAATTCAACAAAAAGTTTTTGAACCACATGCAACCTAACTGTTGGTAAATTACAAAACCTTTGTTTTTTAATAGAAATCAGTAAACTACACTATCAGACTAGGAAAGATGTCTTGCAGTGAAGTTGCTACCATAATACATTGCAGTTCTTCATGATTAGGTGGGTTAATATATTTTGTAATCCACAAAATATTTATTTTCCAGTTGATGCATCTCTTTTCTTCACAAAGAGATCAAAAGCATAAAGATATGTGGCTTTAAAAAGATTGTTGTTGGAAAAAAATGTCTCTAGTGACACCTCATTAAATTAGTAGGAGGGGAAAGGCTTATTCCTTAATACTTACTATGATAAGTCCAGGATGACACACTTCACCCTTAAGATATTAACTTGGGCATATTTACCTACTGCAGCTGCAGCAGAAGATGGCAGTCTTTATTCAGCATAAAACACCTAGACTAAATATTTTTATTTTAAGGAGCAGTAAATATTCTCATCTATTAAGGAAACCTATATGCAAATAGTAATATAGTAAATCTTTTGTAAGCATGTCATTTCTGAATTAACAGCTATGTAATACAACAGAAACCATGTTTTCCATTATTAAAGCACAAATGAATGAGATTATGCAGCACTAATGACTGCATCATTGAACTAGGTTATCTTATGTTTTGTGCTACATATGTATTTATATATTTGTTAACAAAAAAAAAATAATGTTTTGAGGGTAAAAAGGTTATTGATTGTCCTTCCAGTTCAGAAATGTGGAAAACTCCTGATGGTGTGGTATTTTTTGCATGTGTACAGCTCGATAATTAAAACATCAAATTAGGAGATTTCCTTCTTAGACAGAAAACAAATGAACATGAGCAGCTCCAGATGTTTATTCCATACAATTAAATATATCTAAAAGTGGAAGACCTAATTCATTCTTAAATTTGGACCAAATGCATTGTTTGTAGTCTTTTCCACTATTTTTCTAGAGCTAATGATAGGCACTTATCAAATACAAATTCCAATCTGTGCTTCTTCAATCTGTCTTCTAATTTTTGAACTGTATTAATCATAACTCTAATTGAAATTATTTTCTACCACTAGAGCAGCTACAGGAAGCAAATATGTCTCAGTGGATAAAGTCTTTTGCCTCCTAAGATAGGTCTTCTAATTCTTTCATTCACTGCTAGTAGTTCTGAGAACAAGAAAGAGCTTCCTGTATTTGATTCCTCTGCCGTAAACAGAGAGTATGGTACATTAGGGTGAAAATGAATACAGATATAAGATCCTTCACTTGCCTGAAGTACTTCTGTTTCCTGGTCTTGTTTGAGAAAGGAACTTTATAATTTTGGTGTCAGATTTTAATGATCATAAATGATTATGCACTTATTTTCAACTACTGAAATCAGAAAGGTTCACTGAAGTCCCATTTTGAAAGAGTTTGTTCAGTTCCTGAATGCTCACTGATGTCATTTAACTTCCAGTTTTTAAATACAAATGTATCTTCCCCCAGTCTTCTCTGATGATTTTTTTCCTGAAAATTTTATCACGCCTCTGTTGTCAGATCTGTTATTCTTTCCTAAAAATATATTTTTTTAATTACAAAAGGAGGAATTATATGATAGGCCTTCAAAAAGTCTTGCATCTATTTTTTTTTTTACCTAGAACTGTCATCCTCCACTACAACCTCTTGCAGATTCTTCACTCATAAGGCATAATAATTCAGAATTGAGAGAAACCAACCAGTTTTATCGCAGCAAGAAACGATTTTACACTTCAGGACATCACAAGTGCGACATAGATACCACTCAGTGTGTTGGAAAAGAACTGGATGAAAAGGAACTATTCATTTCACATATGTCATAAAAGTTTAAGACTTTACAATTTTTCTCATTTCATCTAAGGTAAAAGCCAAACCGCTGTTTCAAAATAGCTAGAACTGAAGTAATTTTACTAATCTGAGAATGGCGTAGATCAAAGTTTTCCTCTGCTTTAGTCAATGTCCAGAGTTGCTAGTACATTCCCAATAAGAAATACTTTTTTTGTGTGTAGTAAATGTTTTCTTCTAAAAACTTAATTTTTAAAGTAACTATGATATGTGTAAAGCTGATCCAGCATGACTTCGTGCAAATTAAAGTACTGGAGAAAAGTCTTTGTTATTTATGGCCAACATGCGAACTGTCAGAAAAGAGTCCTGGTATTATATGCTGAATATGTACTTTGTAGTTCTTCCAAGCTTTAAGACAAGTCAGACTACAATACATGTTTCTTCAAATAGTTCTGCAAAATTGACTGTTATTTTTAATATATTCAACTCTGAAAAAATATTCTGCTTTCCTTTTTATTTTTCTTCTTAGTATTTTTTCCTTCCTTCTTTCCTTACTTTCTCTTTTTTTTATTTCTAATAATTGTCTGAAAATCTGTTGGGATATCTACATGGAAATGTGCTAGCTTATGTAGATTTCCAGAACAAAATTCTGGGAGTCTATAAGATGCCACTAAAGCTTGAGATAGGTGGAATTTGATGATACAATAATGACAAATTATCCAGGCAGTGGTGTTTCCTCACCAACAGTTTCTGCCTTCCTTCTTTCTTTGTTCCATGTTTCTTCAACAGTGTTTCTTAAAAAAGCTAGTATAATTAAAAGTAATTTTAGAGCTGTATCAGTAAAGATAATCCCGCATTCCTTATGAGGAATTCTGGAGGTGGTTTTTCCTTTTTTTTTCCAGACTAGTCTGTTATTTTATTTTATTTTATTTTATTTTATTTTATTTTATTTTATTTTATTTTATTTTATTTTCAGTTTACATTGTAAACTCTTCAGTATGTTACGCTTTCTTCTTGTTGAGCTCTCAGAGAGGAAATCTGGTTGAAGCTCTGTTGCTCTACATGGTTGCACTCAGCTCAACAAATAATTGTTTTTAAATTCCCATCAATAGGATTATGTGGCACCCAGGAAATGAAAGGTCAACTTCAAATCTGATGTGGAGAGTTGCTCAGAAAGAATAGTTAATGAAAACATTTTTTTTTTTTATTAGAACTGCATTGCAGAATTTGACTGTCAGCTCAGATTTTAGAAAAGGCCCAGGCTGCATTAGACTTATAGCTTCTCAGGAGGGGTACCATCACTCTTTGCTCTGTACTCTCAATGCTGAAGGGATTGGAAACCCCACAGCTTCCTAGTCCTTGCAGAAAACTTCAGGATACAGGCTGCTGTAATTACTTTGGCAAGTAGGACTACTGAGACTTGGAAGGTCAAAATCCCAGAAATTTAGGAATGTATTGAAATGATAATTTCCCCATCCTCAGAAAACGCCATCTCATTTCATACTGAGTCTTGCATTTTCGTCTAGTATCCTTTACTGTGGTTTTACACTGCAAATGCTGATGCTCTAAGAGAGCACTACACAGATAACCACAGAACTGAAAATGCCATGTGAAGAAACTCAGACTGACTCAAAGAAAGCATGAGTCTAGAAGCAGAACAGCTACATTTGCATTGTGCCAGACTAAAAAGCTGTGTACTGCCTAGACTTATGAGTGAAGTAGTATTAGCCTGGCAACTCCTGAACCTCAGTATGCACAAGTTCCATAAACATATCACTGCAAAACTAATTGGTTCTACTGTGAGAAAACGATAGAGGTAGATCATGTTCAGTCAAGTAAGAGATATGCTTGACTGATCATTCATGAATGCTCTAATTTTATTTTGATGGACGTGTCATTTTCTCTGAGATATCAGAAGAACTCCATTTGCCAAGTTCATAATCAGTGTTATGATGGACACTGAGTTACATGAAGCTGGAGCTGAGTGGTAAAAGGAACTGCAGTATCTGGCAACCTTGTTTGAGCTGAGAAACAGTCACATTTAGATGTCTAAATTCCCTGATCTGCAGGAATAATTAGCAGTTTTCATTGTAATTCAGTAGCTCCCAGTCTCTTCTGTTCTGCTATTCTTCCCGACAAATAAAGAAACTGCATGACATTCTGGATGTCTTCCAACAGCATAAATGTATACTAAACAGTGATGCTACTGTAGATAGATTGCTTAAGTATGATCAAACTATAAGCTAAATGCATAATCTTCTGCTTGTCATGGCTCATCACATCACCCTTTTACTCATGGACAATTCTTATTTGTAACATTGCAAGATTAGATCATGTGCTGCTTCAAATAAAAATGTTTTACCAGCATCCCTAGACTTTTTCCTATTTATACCAATAGCATGAGTAGTAACTTTAATTCCTGTTGTCTGATACAGAAAAAGGTGTGCTCTCTCTCCAATTTTAATGTTCTTAAGATTCCAGTAGATAGTATTTTGGATTTTGAAAGTTGATTAAGTCAAATTCATTTTCGTTTATGAACTTATGCCCTACTTTCACTAAATAAATTTGCTTAGCATCTTTTTTTTGTTGCTTTCAGGCACATCTGAAATTTGAGTGGCCATAATATCTGAGAAAAAAAGGTAGTAGGAAGAACTTTCATTTTCTGTAGTAAATAAATAATCAGTAATTCTGCTGATACTGGTTACTGGCAGGTAGAAGATAAATAATCATGGAATCATAGAATCCTTAGAGTTGGAAGTGACCTATGAAGGCCATCTTGTCCAGCTCCCCTACAATGAACAGGGACACCACAGCTTCTTTACTTCCATTACTGGTACACTGACTGTATCTGAGAGTTAAAGGACACCACTGTGCCATTCATTCAGAACATAGAACAGTTGGTTTCCCACTGCTGGACTTGACTGTGTAACATTTTGCTGTCTTTCAGCCCTCCCTTACCACAACTCAGTTATTTGCCTTTGTTTTCAAGATGTAATTTGTTCACTTTTCTTCGGTTTCTGGACTGCTTATCATCAAGAGACTCCATCATCACTTTGTTAATTTTCAGACAAACATTTCTTTATTATCCTCCTGCCTGTTCCTTTTGTCCCTGATGTTTGAAAAGAGCTTTCCAAACTGGTCTGTGAAACCACAACTATAGTTATCTTTGAGCTTAATCTTTGAGTTTTTTGTATCTGTAACTCATTACACACAGATCCTTCCTAAATTAATGACCGATACTGTATTACCATTCATTTTATTGCCTTCTGTCATCTCTATCAGTCTGTCTCTTGGTTTATGCTTTGTAAAAACAATCTGCCTTCTTATTTTATTCTCGTATCACCTCTGAACTGGAAAAAGATGTTTTTCTCTATAGTGCTATCTCCAATTTTATTCTTGTATATTGTAAGTATTTTGGAATAATTAATGGGGTTATAACAACAGCTTCTGATGAAATAGTGGGGGGGGTTGTTCATTTCACAAATTAATTTTCTGATAAATATATGTAGACGTCAATATCAAATGAAGGTCACAGTTCTACATCTTCTGAATAGTAATGCTTTGCAAGATTTTATTTCCTTCTTGTATTTTAGCAAGATATTTTATTCGGAAACAATAACATATCCAGATGATATCAGAATTATAATTTAGTGAAATGGGAAATAGATGAAGAAAACGCTAAGTTATTATTACTTCAGAAAAAAATAACTTCAAATACTTTCAGTTCTTTCTGTCAAAGATTGAATTCACAGCAGTTCACTGCTGAGGAACTGTAGATTTTGATGAAAGAGGACTTCTCTGTAAGAAAACTAAACTTTTAAATAAAATCTGTAAGCTAAATAAACTGTGTTGAGTCACAATTAGCTAACAGAAATGAATGACAGTATACTTAATCTTTCCTATACTTTTTATATTCAGTTTGGCAGAAGTTTTATTATATTCCTTTCACACACCAGGACTGGTTTTCTATCTTGTACTGCCAAGTATCAGTGATGCTTAACCGTTGTTGACATTTGTGAAGCTCCCTTGAATGACTGTTGACAAAAAAGCTTTGCAATACATGTTAAAAGAATACTCAGGGGAACTAGAATACTGTAATCCCACTTCAAGTCTATCCAAAATGTTTTGTATATTTGAAGTTTTAGGCATTTACATTATCCAGTGACTTATGGAAATTCTTGCTCAATGTAGCATCTTGTTTCCTCCTAATCTCACCATATAAAAACCAAACAAACAAACAATATTTTTCCTCTTAGTTTTTAATCTTGTAATTTTGCTATTAATGTCACTTTTAAGATGTCACTGTCTACTTTTTAGTTGGAGAGAATAGTTGTAGACAAATAACATTTTACAGTCTGCAAAGTCTTTGAGCTTTTCTAAGTAGGTGCCTGATTCAATGGATGGATACCATCAGATTGATTTATTGTCTTGTCCAAATTTCTGTCGGTGGACATTGAATTTGCAAGAAAATCCTTGGCACTAGGCATTCTTGCATGAACAATATGTCTTTGTGGAAAGGCTATTCTCCACTTCATGGAGATTGGTATTTAAGAGCCTATTCCTTATTTACATCTAAAAATGAGACACAGACTTCTGTATAGATAGAAAAAAAATCAGAAATTGGTGAAAAGCTTTCATTCTAAGGAAATCATGTATCACTACAACTTTATTGTGACAGGAAAAACATCTTCAAAAATGTGTAGGTATAACTCAGGGATTTGACAGATTTTATCCAAGTGTATTTTTTTCAGCATGAGGTGTGCAGCACAAACATAATTCTCCTCAGCAAAGACCTACGAAGTTTCACAGAGGCAGCTCAAAGTCCTTTCTGAAACAAGATAAATTCCCAGAAGAGGCAACACTTCAAATGACAGTGTTCAAACCCAGAATTATAGATGCCAGGAGGAATTTTGCCAGCATGCGGTAAAAACATACAAAATTCCAGGATATTTTTCAGCTCTTCTCAGTCAGAGGAGTCTCATTAAACTTTTTAGTTGTTTCTTTGTCTTCGCTCTGTTCCAGGAAATCAGTAGCATTAATGAAGACTGTCTCCACAACAGAAAAACATGAGCAAGTCTGTGTGCATGAAAAATGCAGAGAAAAGAGTGAAGATCACGCTCTAACTGAAAAAAGTAGAGATGTTGTTATTATTTCAATAAAAGATGAAATTTACAGAATAAATACCAACTTCAAGAAGAAGACTTATATGACATAAGCTATGCCCTAAAAATTTACTTACATCGTAGCAAAGTTGTGAATTAAATGCTGATGTTACACTTAAATTGTTGGACTATTGAAAGACATTTTGTGTTAATGATAATTTTGAAAGATGTCTTGCAGAGAAATGTTTCTGATTAAATGAAACACCCTGACCACATCTGCACTGGACAAAATTTAAGTAGTTGGATAACTGACTATGCTGGTTTACAACATGGGAAATAAATATATAAACTGATTTTGAATCTTTTTACAGCCTATTATCTCTGACTGTCTCTGATACATTTTTATATCTTTCCTGATGAGTTACAATTAACATTCAGCAGTTCATTTTCTAATCTAGTTTACCATTTAATTTCTTATATTGGTTCAAGGGCAGCCTGAATTCTGTTCAAAATGCAGCCCTCTATACAAATCTATTTTAATTTATTCTTGAGATAAGACACAAAAAGCCTTGAACCTTTAATGTGACCAGTTCAGAACATTTATATGTCAGTGTAAAAGGAAAACAGTAATTCTATTTGTTTGAAGGAGATTATGAAAGAATGTTGAGATCAGGCTTGAGATCAGTGAATTAGCTGGCACTTGATCTACTCTTAACTGATTAATTTTGTTAACTATAAAAGAAAAGCTGATACTATTTTCTTTGTCTAAACTTGCAGTGATTCTACTTAATGATAAAATATAAGCCCAGAAGGCCAACTATGTCCTGGGCTGCATCAAAAGAGGGGTGACCATTAGGGAGAGGTAGGGGTTTGTGCCCCCTCTACTCTGTACTCATGAGGCCTCATCTGGAGTCCAGGCCTGAGGCTCCCAGCATGAGAAAGATGTGGAGCTGTTGGAGATGGTCCAGAGGAGGCCATGGAGATGACCAGAGGACTAGAGTACCTCTCTTATGAAGACAGGCTGAGAGAGATGTGCTTGCTCAACTTGGAGAAAGGAAAGCTCCAGAGAGACCTCACTGTGGCCTTTTAGTTCCTAAAGGGAGTTTATAAGCAGAAGGGAGACCGACTTTTTCCTTAGTCTAATCGTGATAAGACAAGGGGGAATGACTTTAAAATAGAAGATGAGAGACTTAAATTAGATGTTAGAAGGAAATTCTTTCCTAAGAGGGCAATGAGGAGCTAGCACAGGCTGCCCAGAGAAGCTCAAGGCCAGGTTGGATGGGGCCCTGGGCAGCCTGAGCTGGTGGGGGGCAGTCCTGCCCATGGCAGTGGGTTGGGGCTGGGTAGGCTTTGAGCTCCCTTCCAACCCAAACCATTCTATGATTCTATGATCCTTATTGCTAAATCAATCAATTAGGCAACTGCACATCGATCAGCTGTCTGTTCTTGTTTACTAGTATATCTGCAAAATTTCACATCTGGATATCTGCTCATAAGTTCATAAGAACTGTACTTTTTGACAGTTTATTTTCAGCAGCTTTCAAACCGTGGCAGGTATGCACTTGCAAAGGAATAGGTCCTGACCTTGGAGTTGACTAAGGACAGAAGTAAAAAAAACAGGTTTTCTTTGTTTGTTGTTTGGCTTGTTTTTTTGTACCAGTCAGCATGATTCATAAACAGCATGGTAAAAGTCTGTATTCAAGTGGGAATTAAATGGTGATGTGTAGAGCCTTGTGTTTTATCTTGGACTTGCTCAGGTAGTCACATTAGGATTTAGCTAAACTGAATCAGGCAACTGTGGGAATATCACTGGTCTGAAAGGGGATAAATGAGGAAATACAGTGCTAGAGTTGACCTTCAGTGAAGATGTAAATAGCAATGGTGATGAGACAGATGTGTTCAGTATGGTCATGGAAGAGGCCTCATAGGAGGAAGTTGGAAGAAGCCATGTCATTGTCAGCAAATGCTAAGACATTCACCTGCTGCATGACGGTGAAGTGCTGTGAGTGAGAATGTAAGTATGAGTGTGTGTCTCAGGAGAAATTACAGCGTGAAGGAAGTACATTATGAGGAATATATGCAAATGCAAGAGCTGGCTGTGGAGATGGGCATAAAAATGTATTTTCTTTGAATCACATAAGTGCTTTGTTTTGGTTAAGAACTGAGCAGATGGAGTATTAAGTAAGCAGCAGGTAGTAGTCGGAACTGAATTGTTCGTACCCTAGGAAGTTATTCTAAGGAACAGCAAACAGATATTAACAGGTTGAAACATAGTTGCACCAAGCACTTATGGAAACATTTGAACAGAACAAACATTTCTAAATAACGAAATCCATATAAGCGTATACTTAATCAGAGGGTTGGGAGGGAGAAAGAAACATCTTTTATTTGAAGAGGCAATAGATCCTCAAAGACTCAATTAGCAAGATCATTTTGACCTTTTCATACCATTTGAGAGCTGTTTTTTAGTAGCTGTGTCAAGACACTCAAAATCCCATTCTGATACACATTTATTCTCTTAGCATCCTGGTGTTTCCTTTGGTTTATGCGCTACTGAGGTCCTTTTGTCTTCTGATGCGAAAATACCTGGGGGTTTATTACTCAAAGGAAGGGACCCTAAATGTTTCAAATCTCAGGCTATATCAGTATGTGACTTTATGAGGTTCTTGGGCAGAAAAGATGATCCATGATACATGCAGATGTTTCAACCTGGAGGAAACCTAAAAGGCAGATGATGCAGTATACTAACACTTGCAAACAAGCTCATGAATTTTAACTCTTTGAAGCTAAAAGAATGAGGAGTTAAGACGGAAGTGAAGAAAAAGATCGTAGTACGCTACGTATTTTTATTGAGAGCCCCACATGTTCAGCAGTAAAAAAGTCTGCTGCAGCAAATACAATCCATGTGGGTCTTTTAGTACTAAGGAGCATAGTCTTTTGTGCACGGATGTTCTCCAGGAGAAGAGTGTGGGCTGGGTGTCTGGAATATGGTTAACAGAGCTTGAAACACAAAGGTCACAAACTTTCCTGACAGCATGCTCTAGTCTGCTTCGCATTTGGTCTGTGACAGACAAGTGAGAGGAAGGTAAAGGGAACTGCTTTCTTCAGAGGGTGATCAAATCTAGATACTCAGCTTCCTCACTTCTTGCTTGTCTGAAATGAGACTGTGAACTTATGTTTTCAGAAAGACTGATTACAATAACAAAAAAAAATGTATTTAAATCTCAATCTGGAAATACTGGATTTGGAAAATATATACATAGATGTGTAATTTTGATCCTAGTGTCAAATGGAGAAAAGTGAAAAAAGAATAAATGAATTTGAACGTGAAAGAGAGATCTACTTTACTTCTAGAAATTTTGAAAATGTATATTAAATGACTATCAATTTCAAAGAAAGTACCTGTCTTTTTCCAAAACATTCTGTTTTTTACATTTTTGAAGTCTGTACTCTATTGTTTCTTAGCTGGGCAGTTCCCATTTTTCCTTGGTCTTCTTCTGTTTAATTAACTTATTTTTTCCATTTTTCATCGATTATAATCCTAAAATCTTTTTTTTAAATAATCCTAGAAGCCAGCAAAAAAAAAAAAAAAAAAAAAAGTAAATTATTAAAGCATTTAAGTCACAGACAATAATACTTCACAATATAGAGAGAGTCTTTGCACTTAATGGTCACCTTACACAGTCACATAAGACTAAAACAAAGTGTTAGCCAATTAAGAATAGCTGGGATTCCTCCTACAAAGAGGGAAAAAGAATGAAAAAGTCATTGTGATGAGTACATCAATAAATTAGCCTAGCATCTGTATGAATCATGAGTGTCAGCCACAAATGTTTTAATGTTATTAATATCTTGTGGGTCAGTTTTCTGGAAGGGCTGCAGTAAAAAAATAGAAAGCATCGAACGATCTTTCTACTTTCAATACATATCATGTCCATAGAATCTGTCTACTAGTAAGACAATAACCCTATAAATGTAATCTGAAGAATAATTAACGGGAGAATGTAATTATTTTAATGGTAACATATGTACAATAAATATACTTACTGAATTTTGTTTTGATTTTTCTATTTTTTTTCTCAACTTTGACCAGTGAACTCACCCAGGATGGACTAATGGTCCATCAAAACTTCAGCATCTTCAGTTTCCATCACATATACTTCAGTTTTAAAGACATTATTGATTCTTTCCACAGGGGTGTATTTTTCAGATAATAAATATAAAGCAAAATTCTGACCTTATGCTTATTGTTCAGAGGAACTTCTCAAAGACGATGAAAAAGACTCACTAATGTCATGATAATCAAGAGCAGAGTTTGATCCAGAAAGAACGGTCTATTAGAGATGTAATCATACTGATTAAAATAATTTCCAAAGCTGTCAAGTACTGGTAGTTTAAGGGATGTTTTGGTTGTTGTCCTCAGTATCAGTCAGTACATGTGACTCCTAAAATAATGAGATACTGTATTCCTAGGTAGTATGCGTAATGAGAAGTTAAGGCACGAGATTGAATTGTTTGGACCAAGTGACATTCCTTTTTTTTGTAGCTCACTACAGTCTTGATCCAGGCCTGAAGCTGTCAAATACTGTCACAGCACAAAAATAATGAATTGTCATTTAGCACTTACTGGCTCAGCCTTAGACATATTAGATTAAACCACAAATTGGAACATCTGCCTCTGTCTAATATTAAAATTGTAGGACAAATAGGGCTCTGCAATACTTCACAGACCATTTTGAGGGGGAAAGGTTCTGAGGTTTGCTAATGGGTATTTCTTTCAATTTGTGAAGCAGAAAGTTATAGATCTTTTCCTGTATGCCACATAACCTTTAAATCTCTGAACTTTCTGCTAGGAGTGGTTGGGTGAATGTGAATCGTCTGGATGATCAGCTGGTTATTTTTATATTGGGACTTGGAGTCTGTTAAAGGTATATGAAAATACCTCAGCATTTATTCTTTCCTCCAAAATTTAATAACGTCAGTAGTCATGTAGTTAAGAGTACTTAGTGATGAATTATCACCCACTTTTGCAATTAAAGATATTTTATTATAATGGCTTGCCTAGTTGCATTGCTAAAAAACAATAAGTATTTTTTTACATTGAAACTGTCAGTATGTTGTTCCTGACCATCAAGTTTTATGTTGTTTTCTCAAAAAAATAATTTCTGAAAAAAGAGAAGCATGTGTCAAATTAGTTGATGCATCATAAGAGAATCACTATCCTCATTCAGTGTTAAAATACGTACACAAATGCAGTAGCTTGAGAATTTTATATGTTATTAGGAAATCCACTAAAAATAATCCTATTCAGCTTTTGTTAAAGTCTCAGTTCAGTGCAGCATTTAAGCACACACTGAAACACATCTCTCATCAGGAAAGCACTCTTGGAAATGTATGGACAGCTGGAACAGAGACTAAACATTTATGTCAGAACAAGCTGAGATGCATGGAACAAATGTCAATGATTTCAGTTGGCTTTGTGTTAGGTCCTAAATACATATGTTTCTGTTTTTTGTTGTTGTTGTTGTTGTAAAATGAGCCCTGTTCCTAATGAGAGGCAGCTTTTTGGAATCATGAAGTTAGCAAGAATTAACTGCATTTAACTTTTCAAAAGAATCTGGCTGGAGTAGTTGGAAAGGTGTCATTTGTGGCTTTTCCTGCACCAACACTTCTCTAGCCATTGGTGGTGTTTCCCCAGTCCAGTCCGGTGTTGGAAACAGTAGACAGGGCTGGATGTACACGTGGTGTTACATAAAATAGTATAATAATACACAATACACACAAAAGCACAGTCTTTTCAATACTTAAATTAACAACTCACAGAAGACAGAAGGGAAAGCTGATAAAGCCTACAAGAAAGTTGTTTCCCAGTGGAACTTTACTTTTCCCTGAAATCTAAACACTAAATGATGATCCAGAACTTTTTTACCAGTGATAATTCAAAGCAGTTAGACCTACACTAATACTGTTAATTTCAGCTTTATGGCTTTATTAATTACTTTATTACTGTGTGGAGAAAGTATACCATATTTTGATAGTATAAAACATGAAATATTTCAATAAAATAATTTTTATATTTCTAAATAGTCTTTAAATTCTGTTCAGACATCATGAATTTTTCCTTAGCTTAATGTCACACTGAATCTCAAAATATCAGAATTTCTAATGGGAAATAAGGTTATTTTATGATCTGTCTTTAGCTTTTTTTTTTCTTAAAGGAATATTTATCATTAAAAAATAATCTATTATTATTACAGTCTTATGCATAGAATTTTAAAATTAACTAAAATTTCAAGCTAGGAATACTTGGGTTCATCACTCTTTATATTCTCTTTCAAATGAATGCATTAAACAAAGTCTCTCCAAATATCTGAAGAACTGTCCACTATATGTTTAAACCTAGTTATACTTTTGCAAATGCAACAGCCTTATCATTACTAAATGTACTATAGAGATGCACTCTAAAACATGGAAGAGTTTGTAAAAGGTGTGCTTGACATCACTACAGATACAGGCAATCGGAATCTGGACTAAATCAAATAAGGCACTGAAATTTTGATTTATTTAATTCCCCCCCACACATCTCTCTTGAAAGCCTCCTGTATTCTTCACAGTTTATCTGTTGAATACAGAATATATCTATCACACTCATCTTGTTACAACAATGGTTGTTTAAAGAACTTCTCTTTGAATTCAAGATGTATCTACAGGTCAAGCTCATAGTTTTATCTATCTACCCTTAGTCAGTCATGTTTCAAATACACACTATTTGTCCAGGCTGCGTCTTAATAACTATTGGAAGGACATAAGTAATTCCAGAGAACAGGTTTTTTGAGATTAAGTCTCTGAACTCATTATGCTTGCAAAAGGAGCCATTTCAGTTGTTAACAAAATATGTACATGGAATCATACATATCAATAATTCAGCATATCAACAGACCTTTAATGTATTATTGGAAGTGAGCATTTACCATTTACTTTAGTCTAGTTAGTATGAGTAGCAATTACAGAGAAGCTAAAGTGGCTGTGACTTCAGTCTGAGCACTGTAAATCCATAAGACAATGTTTGGATTATAAAGGCATGCATCCATTTAAGAGTATTTTATTACTATTCATTCAAGAAGAAATTACCTTACAAGCACAATTGCTCTTTATTACTCTGGATTCAGCCTTTGGCCTTGATAAAAATGTTGGTGAGGAATGTTTATTAACAGCGGCAGTATTTCATTTCTAACACAGAATGATAAAAACAGTGTCTTAGTTATTTTCTCGCTGCAATGTGCTGAAACATATGTAATCAGGAGCTTATTCAGTTTTTCAAAGTTTTATAAATTTCTCTGGAGAAAAAAATGTACAATTTCCACCACATCTCATTTACATAATGCCTGTAAAATACCAATTTTCAGTGAAGAAAAAAAGAACAAAACAAGTGTTTCAAAATCTAATTTACATAATACATGCAAATGTAGTAGTTCTGCTGTTAAACTGGTTCAGCAAAATATTTTGGTATATCAACATTTGAAATCGACAATTTCCAGCACTTAGGAAGAAAGCTTGCAGATTTGTAATGTTCATTGTCACCATTTTTATCTTTTTCTCTACCAGTCTTCAATGTCAGGTTAAACAGCCCTTTCTTCTTGGCTTGTTTATGAAAGATGAATGGCATTTTAAATAAAAACTGATCAGTGAGCTATGAGATATCTATTCTCCATGTGTAACTCAAATTGGAAAATACTTTCATTATAATACAGTGTAAAATCCCTATTACCACGAGTCTATAACAGAGTCAAACCTAAAGGAAAAGTTTCTCTCCTTCTACCTCTCTGTGAGATCCCAGTCCAACAGTAAGCAAGCCTGATCATCAGTCAGCAGTAGGGCTTGATATCTGCATGATGAGCTGAGAGGGTCACTGAGGTGGGCTTTCACATCTTCAAAGAAAGAATTGCTTTGATTGAGGTGCCTGTCCCATGCATGTTATATATTAAGTGCAGCAACAAGTTCCAGCTTTTTCTATCCATTGTGGAAAACAAGAAATCCATCCTATTTTAACATTTTTCATCCAGAATTCAAACAGAATGAAGTGGGACTATAAATATTCATCTGTGTTCCAGCACAGAGAGTGATTTCCAGCACATGGGTCGTTTCGTAAGATAGTGACACATTTTGATGTGCATCTACACTTATGCCAATACATAGATGCTGCTATGCGTGCTTTTTTTGTTCCCTTGGCTATAAAAAGTATTTAATTTCTATTTTATAAAATTACATGTGGGGAAAAAATCAGTTCAGAATTGCAATGTATATGAAAACAATACTATTTTCATTATACATTTTTTAATGAGATGCAACTTTGATTATATAACCAGTACTTGAATATGTAGTTGAAGTATTTTTGATAGTAAATTTTTAAATTATTCATTTTGATACATTCAAATAAAAATGTATCATTACTATTGCTTACAAAATCCTCCCTATTATATTCAAGTGGAAAAAAAATTCTGGTAGAAAAGTGAAAAAAATGCTGCCTAACATGATTGTATCTTTGATGCCTTCCATGTCTCAGGGCCTATTTAACAACCACATGATCCACATTGCATGGTACAGTTTCAATTTAATGCTGTGCAAAGCTGCTACTGTGGATTTAACAATCAAAGACCATTCATTAGTAGCTGTATCTTCTAAGTGGGTCTCCTAGGCATTACAGTGATTTTATAATTGTAGAATAAACTCAGAAATGATATGCTCACCTATTTTATGATCACTTTTCTGAGAATATTAGCTTAGTGGAGACTGAGAAGGCAGGAATGCAGTTTTCCAGCCACTTTATAAGGGATTTTTTTTTTGAGATTTAGATTAAGGTGATTCTGAGCTGTACATCTTCAGGCTAGTTCAGCATCTGTGTTTCCCTACCATGCTCCATATACTCCATATTAAAGCAGATGTCCATCACTTCTCAAAATTACTGTTGCTCTAATGGAGAATAAATAAAGGAATGGGAAATGCTTGATCAAATTTAGGTCTGTTGTAATATGTATGGGTAAATTGTGTGATGTGTAAATTGTCCTTTTATGGTGTGTTTGCTTCTGCAACCTTCAGCCATTCAAACATCAGCTGTAGGTCAGTGAAGACCAAATTCCAGAACTTGAACAAAGGCATCTACTGAGAATAAAAAAAATGTCAAATAGATAACAAAGTTGATTCAGGCTGGTAATTCAAAAAGACTGCCTTTGAAAATAGTTTTGCTCTGGCAAAATAGCTTATTTTTAAGAATTTGGACAGTGTTGGCAGCCAGAGTAGCAGGATCTCTTGTATCAATGAGATAATAACAGCATCTCCTCTGTCATCTAGTGTCTATCTGTCTTGTTTTCAACTTGAAATTTTGTGAAAGCTTTAGTACAACCCAGTTAGAGATAGATAAGACTTTGTTGAGGCCATGTCGTTGAAGAACCAGGGACCTATGACACTATGTTGGCAAGTAAGTAAGAATATTTTTAATATATGACTACTGAATTTCTTCAGATCACCTGGTGCACTGAGGTTATTTTTGTTAGCTTGGTTGAAGTATGCTGAAAGAGATTCTATTCTGAGTATGTGATTTCACTGAAAGAAGGAAAATTTTATATTATCATTGGTCTTAGAAAAGATTTTTCCTCCTGTACTCATGTTTGAAACAGCAGACCTCTCCTACTATTCCATAGCTTGGAACAGAGAATAATGCTGTGATTTAATACCTATTTATTCTGTAGTCAATCACTTATTTTTGTCTTGAGGCATTTCTTTGAAAAAACAGTTTAATTTAATTAGTTGGTTGCAGTACACCCAAAGTCCTTTGATTTATTAAGAAAAGTAAGAGGGACTTTGCATGGATAGAATAATAACATTCTAAAATTGCAGTAACAGAATTGTAGACATGTAGTTTACTGAGAGATACTTCAGTGCAAAATCATTATGTCTTTTGCAGGATCTCTTTTTATTAGGTTAGTGTGGGTTATCACTGATTTAGAAAGTTCTCAAGAAAGATTTCAAGTTTCTTACATACTTTCATGCTGCAGGAATTCTATGAAGAAAGGGAAATGTATACATCACTTCTGGTTATCATACATCAAATGATAGTGTTCAAATATAGACAGAATCTGTGCAAAAACTAACAGAGATGTTTGGCGGTTGTTTTTTTTTTTGAAAATTATTGTATATTTTAACGATTACTTAACAATATATAAGAAGTAAGAATTTTCAGAAAAAAAATTCAGAGTTCAGAAAGAGAGAAGAACAAGTTAAAAATTTGATGATTCACATCAGCAAAATAATTCCTTAACTCAAAATTTCACTAAGTTTTAAATTTAAAACCTGGAAGACCAAAACTCACAGATTGCTATGGTCTTGTTCTTCTATAACATATTCAGGACTTGGATAACTTGTTTAGACTTCATTTTGATTCCTTATTTTTAAGCAATGAAACCTAGCGTTTATATAAGGCACTGCACACACTGGCCAAAGACAGGTTGTTCCATATGTAAACTTTACAATAAAAATTAGTTTTATTAATGGTGGGGCTCAATCCCATTTTCCCTTTCTCATCCTGCAGAATTTCAGTTGAAATAAAACCATAAGTATTTGACTTCTGTAGTATCTGCCAGGCTGTTTTTCTTCATTAGGTAAGTTAGCAAAGAGCAGAATATCTTTTGAATTCAGCAACCGATTTTGAAACTTCAGAAATAAACAATAATTAGCAGTGGTGTTAAATCAGTTAGTTGGCAGCTTCATAAATACAAAGTATTTTGAAAACAGACCAGACTTAATCCTCCAGATCTGCCTTCACTGGGGGTTTGTTCTCAGCATAGGATAGTACTTAATTGTATTTAATGAGAATTTCTGTGATGAGTTGGTTGGATGAGTCATTTTCTTTTCTTCTAGCAGTGGAATAGCTCAGTATAGCAGCAAATAACTAAAACTTGTAAGGTTTTGAGACTTTATTAAATACATGTAGACTATGATGAAAAAAATGCATTAGCTGAACACCAATAGATTGTTCCTAAAAAATATAGGAAAGATAAGCTTTTATCTAGAGGACAAGATGAACCACTGAAGACTGAAAAGGGAAAAGGGCCTGTATGATTTTATTTTACACTTTACTGTATTCCAACTTGAGTATCGTAAGTCAGACGACTTAATAAAAATGTTCTCTTTTGTTAGCTCAAGCTATCACACTTATATGCTTTATCAGGTAATTATGATTTTCTATATCAATGTAGCTTATACTATTGGTTGCTTACTGAAGTAATGCAAACAAAATGGAGCTCAACTCATAATGAAAGTGAAGAATAGCACAATGTATGTATAGTGTTAATGAGCAAATGTAAGAAAACAGAGCAGAGGGAAAGAATTTTCAATTTGGTTGTACTAAATGGTGTTTTATCATTGAATCATTATTTCCCCACCTTATTTCTCCCCCTCTATTTCCACAACTGGTAGATATTTTATCAGTGCAATTGGTGTTCATCAGAAACTGTGTTATTTTGAGAAAAGTTTTCTGAAAAATTGAAAATCACATCAAATGCAGTTCAAATAAAATATTTGACTTTTTCTCTTAGTGACTTGTTTTGAAAAGCTGTTTTTTGTTGTAATACAAAATCTGAAGAGAAAAAAGAAAGATTTTTTCCAATGCATATACCTTATTTTTGTTTAATCTTGTCCATTTTTTTTCTATTGATTTGGTTAAAGAGGGAGGTTTTATGTAGTTTCTAATTTTTGATCTTTCATCACTTCTAGTCTATGAATCATTAAAAAAACCCAGCTTTTCTCATCTTTCTGAACTAGTTTGGTTTATTTGAGATGCTGAATACCATCAACAGTCATTCAAGAAGAACTAAAATACCATGCTTTAACAGAAATTCTATTATGCTAAATGTTACAAGGTTACCTAGATATTGTTTGCTCGTCTGAGAGTAAATCTCTTCAGTAGTAATTCTCTTCGTGGTATTGGTTTTGAGCAAGGTAAGCTTTGCTGCAAAGGAGGATTTAGCAGATGGGGGCTGTTAGAAATTTTGTTCTTTATTTTGGTGTCAACTTATGCTATAGATTTTTTTTCTAATGAGCATTTTTTGACTAACATTTCTGTAATTAAGGATTATCTCTAAGCTATTACTTTAGGTGTATATAGGGAAATTAAAAAGTGAACAGTAGCCTGATTCTGTGTGATATATACGGTTGGTTTCAGGTTCAGTCTACCAGGCTACAAATTTCATTACGAGGGACTCAGTGCTATCCTTAGAAGAGGACAGTAACATGGGGAAACAATATATATATATTATTTTTATTCACAACTTCAGTTTCAAAGCTTAAGTTTTATAATTGGGGAAGTCCTACTGTCTATGTGCGTGCAGTTAAATTGAACCAGACGTGTATTTGGGGATACTGTGCAGGCATGCACAAGATGACAATACCAGGTTAGAATAATAGGAGTTACGGTTAGTTTTAAAGAGGCTGTGGCTACACATGGGGTGATGTTTCCAAGGCCAACACTCAGCCAGGGATAGTGTTCTGCTGTTCTTCTTTGCTAACCTGAACACTGTTGAGGTGTTTTTTTTTTTTTTTTTAATTATTATAACCACATAACAGAGAACTCTGAATATGTTCTGCCTTCAGAGGGTCTCTGTGGGGTACTAACCTTTGGTGTGAGCTTAGTCTTTGGGGTGATTGTGAAATCTGCTGCAGTCAGTGCACAGGAGAACTGATGGGGCAGGTGTGATTTAAGGGAGGCTCTGAAGAAGAAAGAAAAGTATTTGAGATATAAGTCGGAGTTGCTTTATGTAAGGACAAAGATTTCAATTGGCTTCCACACATTTTGTCACGTACTCTGAGTGTTTCTTCGTTGTTTGAAGGGTAGCACAGGTAGATAGTAATAATGAAAGTGGATGAAGTGTTGGGAAACATTTTTTTTTATACAATGAATCTGTGCAAACCGAGTTCTTCTTTTGAAGCCTTCTTTGTTTGTTAACTTTAAAATATTGTAATAGCTTGATACAGGAAAGATTAGTTTGCATACTGAGGTTTTCAGAGTACGTGTTCTTGCATTTGCATAAGGCTTCTGATTTCATTACTGCTCATAGCAGTAGGAGTCGGATGCACAATAAACATAGTTTGTCACAGTTCTCCATCTCTCACCAAGCTTTTGTTCTGCTTCATGAATTTTAAACCTGCCAGAATCTTTAAAGGTTTCTGCTATATTAAAAAAATTATTTTTATGAGGTAGGAAAAACAATATAACTTTGACTCTTCCTCAGCTGTGCTGTTTCGTCTCTCTTCTGTTTTTCATATGTTGAGGTAGAAAAATACTATATGACAATTGATGACAATTACTGTTTTTCTACATTTTTTTCCTACATTGCAGTGTTTTCACATTTTTTTTCTTTGTTATCTAAAACATTGAGATTTTATAAATAAAATTAAGAGTTGTACTGAGTTCGAAAGAAAAGATCAATAAAATAAAAGTTTCCCTTTTAGGGAACACACTCTTTCTGGAAGTGGCATATCTAAAATTCTAGGTCTATGTTCACATTCTTGTTTGTATCTGCCTTTCTATATCTGCACATTTTTTTTATTGGAGTTGTTCTAACATGTTGGTAATGCTTCATAGAGCCTACAGCATTGTCAGCATTGTATATCTTCTGGAAATGTTGTAAATCAATACATTCTTGGCTTATGAAATTGACATCTAGTAACAAGAAGAAAGACCTTGCCACAGAAATCAATAAATACATACTGAAAAGCTTTTCCTGTGAAAAGTTTGTGCTGATCTTATGGCATAGATGAGACCTTGCTGATCACAAGTTCATCTAAAAATTTTTTTTTGAAGCAAATGCTGCATGATACCTCTTCTGAGAGCCTCACTCCCAGTCAGTCTTGTTAGAAGTAAAACCTTTCTGATGAAATGGCTATGAAGAGAACATCACAGGGATTCAGCACTTGTAAGCTCTCAGATGTATGGGGTTATGGAGAACTACATTTGTTCTCTATAATATACAGCACAGTTCACAGAAGACTAATTCCTGTTGCTTTCTGTTTTTACTGGCAAGGCTTTTGTTAGATTTCGAAACTTCAATGTAATAGAAAGATGTACCCTTGGCTGTTAAACATGGAACAGACTTAATCATAGGGTCCACCCTCAGGTATAGTAGTGTTTGGCAGGACTGATTTGCAAAAAGTGTTGGGCTTGGGACAAAGCACTTGTGCTCTCAGATGGGGAAGAAAGTGCTGGTCAGTGCCTGCTCTGCTGAAGAAACTGAGTAGGTAGTGCTGAGACAGTATATGTCCCCATCGGTTAGCAGAGATTTGTTGTGTGGGACAAGTCACCTTTCCAGCAAACAGGCTGCTGCTGCAGAACATCACTGAGCCAACATGGACTCAGAAGGGAAAGGATAAATAGATGACAGAGAAATCGCCTAATTTATAGAAGAAGATCTGTGATTTACTTAAAATGAAGAAAAACTGCAAAAATCTCCCAAAGTGGAAAGGAAGTGCTGTTCCAAGTCTCATGGAGTTGCTGAAAAATGTTTGTCTTTAGGGACAATGTTATATATGTTGATGGGAAATTATGAGATACTTCTTACATATTCCTTGTAATGCTTTTCATATTTCCTCCCAGTGTTCACTGCACAATTTCACTATTTCACTATTCCAGTTTGTCTTTGAAGTGTATTCCATTGTATTATAGAATGTATAGGGTGGTACAAGATATGGTTTGTTAATTGAAGAGAAAATCTTCCCGTGCATTTGGATAGTGATACGTAAGCTTATGTGAAGCAAATTTAAGTTCCTTCTGATCAGTTAAATGAGCCACACAGTTTGTATGGCGTTGGTGAATATCTATGGGGTACAAAATGGTCTCTTATCTCTTCCTCTTCTGTGTGAGCTCTGAACAGAAGTATATTATTGGTCCAAATAAAGCTATGTTGCAGCACTTCTTTTCCAAATTTGAAAAATATTTGTTTCAGATGTGATAACTCTTGATAATACTGGGTGCTATATGGCTTTGATTGACTTTACCTCCTAAAACCTTCCTACAAACAATTTCCTAACTAGGAATGGGCTGGAGAAATTAATTGTCCCATCAGAATTAATTCAGTAAAATATTTCTATGAGTTTGGCAGAACATATGAGGCTGCAAAGGGCCTGGGCAGCAGATTTTTTTCCTGTTGTATGTTTCATTGATTTTCTTTGTTGCTCTGTGCAATAAAGAAAGATCCACTTCTTTGAATGGCGGGAACAGTAGTATCAACATGTTAGGTGAATGTCAAATTCAAAATACTTGGAAAGTGCTTGACAAATGGTTTTCAATGAATAATTTTTTTTTCCAAAGTCATTAGGAATTTGTTCTGAATCTAGTGTAAAAGCAATATATATATGTATATTTGTTTTAATTATTTTTAGAATAGCTTATTCTAAGGGGTGATTGCACAACACTGAAATGTGATTTTGTCATTTCATGTTTTCTCACAAGAAGAATTTAAATCTGAAGCTGTAAGTCATACCTATGTGATGAAATCACAGCCTTGTTAAGAATGTTCTTCAGGTCATATCTTGTCACTGAAACACAACTGAAGCTAATACTTATCTGTCAGTGTCAAGGGAAAGGAAATCCTGTTGTTTACTGACCTTCAAAAAACAGATTTCTTTTAAAG
This sequence comes from Numida meleagris, assembly GCF_002078875.1. Taxonomy (NCBI): domain Eukaryota; kingdom Metazoa; phylum Chordata; class Aves; order Galliformes; family Numididae; genus Numida; species Numida meleagris. Next base: position 100,098,553 of record NC_034409.1, on the reverse strand, counting down.
TCAAAACAGACTGAAAACTTAAAAAAATGGCAAAAATATGCACCACTCAGTTTGTGTGTAGAGCTTAATAAATGTTTTTAAGTCAGAACATTTTTGAGGGCTCCTGAAATTATATAATTTTGAAAGTGTTCAAGACACTTACTACAAAATGAAAAGACTTTGTGAAAACAACTATTCCTATTATTATGAAAAATATTTGCTTGTTTTGTTTTCCAAAATTTTGCCATCTGTAGAAGTGATTATGCACATTATGGCTGCCATTATCATTTTGAAGCATGAATAAATGTCACGTTCCACTTCTAGATCAAGGACGTTATGCCCTTAAGATGGAACATGTGTTCTTCTTCATGCTTTGCAATTTGTCACGTATACATCTGATTATCCCACTGCTAGAGAACAGAGTTGAGTTATTGCTGCCATCTATATTATATTTAAGAATTAGACTTGCACATATTCATTTCTTTTTTATGATATTTTATCTTCCAGTCCTGTGCAAATAAATCATGGATCATCTTTTCCCAGCATAAGGTCACTGCAAGTGATTTTTATCTTGGTTTTTAAATATTAAACAGCAGTAGTCTTCATCTTTTTGTACAGCCTCTCTTCTGATTTCTTGACACAGCATAGTGAAACATCTGTTGTTTAAAGCCTTGAAGAGTAGTTGATAAGTGCTGGTTTGTTGAAATACATTATTTACCATCTGAGGACTTATCCTGCTTGGGAAATACTCTGACCCAAAGCTTATAAAAATATCATAAGCTGTAGATCAGGACATTAAGTCATCCTATAAAATTCCTGATTTCAGTGTGACTGATGCTATAGATATATATTTTTTTTCCATGTGAACCCACAAAATTACCTATTCATTCACCCCTTCCCATAATCCAGGCTATTCATCCTTTCTGCTTCTTGGTAGATTCAGCTGTTGAGCAGCTGAGTGGAGGAAAGTTATGGTGAGAGATGCCATGTCCCTTCAGCGTGAGGATGTTTCCACTGGTGTCCCTGCTTCAAAGATCCAAACTAGTCCTTTCTCATGATGACTGAGTCTTAATATTCTAAGTATAGTAAATATAGCTTGAGGGTATATAATGTGTCTAGAAGGTTGTGTTTTTGTTTTTTTTTTCTAACCAGAGTTTTTCGCTGTTCTTAATTTTTTTTTCTTTATTTTTAATATGACTGCTCTGTCTCAGGCATCTCTCAGCAAAAGGAGAGACTATGACATTTGATGATGCCTTTTTCAAAGTACAGAGTACTTTCATCACTTTCCATTTGACTATTTGCCTTTCAGTTCAAGAATAAAGAAAACCCAACACTGTGAACTGCTCAGGCAATGGAAAACAAGTGAGATCCCTGAAACAACAGAAAGATGCTCAGCAGAAATAAGTGACCTGATGCTACTAAAAATTTGCCATTGTCATTCTTCTGATTACTAGCTGGCTTCATGTACCATTAAACAAGGACTTCTTTGATTCTTTTGCAACATACTTTTTCCTTACTATGTTGTATAGATATTCTAGTTAAAGTCCACTTTTAAATTTAATTGTAGTTATTATGACATAAGGTTCTGTTTCATTCGTATGTTTCAGTTGCGCTAGCTTTATGTGCAGTTTCAGATTAGTTATGATACATGCCTACATCCATCTCTAAAATGTTTATGTTCAGAGGCATCTCTTTTGCAGTTTTACCTCCCATATTCCTGTTCATTTCTTCTCTCAAAAAGAAGAAATTCCATATTCCATATTCCCGTTTCTTTCTTCTGCATTATGCTACATCGGCTTTATGTAACCTGTAACACTTGAAATTCTACAAAATTATCTGTACCCACTTGAAGTCAACTATAAATCATTGTAAAAAATAAATTTATTATTATTATTATTATTTTGGTTCCAAGCGCAATATCAACTTTGAAATAATATTTTCAATAGAAACATCTCTAAATATATTAAAGATGGCCCATTTAGAAGTCATTACTTAAAACATGTTCTGTTTGATGGAGTTTTCACCTTTATGGACACTCAAAAAAAATATTAATTTGTAGCAGATAATTCAGATTTTTCTTCCTAAAAATGTATTATGCAGGAATGGGGAAGTAATATTATTATGTCAAAAGGTCATTAGAAAACAATGAACGTGCAAATCTAATTTCTTTTTATCTTGAAAACAACTGACCTGGGACAGGGAGAGAGGCATAACACTTTGATACTGTCTAAATCAAAGACCTTTCCACACACAAGTGAGGTTCCCAAAATACAAAGAATTCCTTTAGTGCTGGCTTGTCATTTACATAGGAATTAAGATGATTTACAACCACATTTCCTTTATTTCTCTCATCTATCTCTGTGCAAGTCTACTCATTGACACTGTTAAAACCTGGTGAGGGTTGACTGTGGCTTAGTGTTTCCTAGTACTTGACAGAAACAATAGGCTAACGTAAACTCACCTCTCTCCTGTCAGCTTAATTGCTACTTATCTGCTGTTGTTTTGTTACTTTTTACTCCTACTGCAAGACTATTGAGCCACCTCTGCACTCAAGGTTCTCCATTTCCTACTCGGAGCACTCTGTCTCTAAATGACTTTTTGCTTCCCTCTCCATCATAGAATAAAGGTCTAAGGATAAACTGCATGTTAAAAAGTGATTTCTAAAGGATCTCATCCCCATATAATATTTGAATGCTGTCCTAAAAGCCTATTAAGAGCAACCAGCACATTTTTTTCATTGGATACTAAAACATTTCCTGCATTCTTTAATTACTTGCTAACAGGGTATTTACAAAGGGTCAAATGATTTCCATATAAATTAAAGCAGAAGATGTTTCTTCTGATGAGAGACGTAAAAAAAAATTAGAAATTTAGGGAAAATAAAGACTGGTAGTGTGAAATCTGTAGCCTTGTGCTAATAGACATCTTTTGAATTTAAACAATTATTGATTTATTTCAGTCATCAATGGAAGCACAGCAGTAGACAACAGTTTTGATTCACTTGTGATCTGCGACACTGATAATTGTCATATCAAGTTGCTGTCAGGTTCATAGAATATAACTCAATTCTCTGTTTGAAAGATATTCATTTTGAAGATTAGAGACAATGCCTGTTTGCATAACCACATCTATGACTGAGAGGGAATCAGCCCCGAGGTCCTGTCACAGAATAGGAATAGCAGCATCTTCATGAAACTGTTTTGAAGCAATAGAGAATCTTTCCAGAACTGCATTTTTGCTAGCCAAAGATAAAGTAAAATGTTAATGTTCAAAACGCTAATTTGTTATCTTGATTTTCTTGGCTAGAAACTCTTTCTCTAGATGTGATTTACTACAAATTGGTTTACTGTATCATTTGTTTAAAAATCCTGAAGCAGAAAGGAATAGAAATTGCAAGTAGTAGATTTATAAGTAAAGAGTTGACTTCTTATCTCATAGTTCTTGCAGAGCATCTGTTGAGTTAATTTGGCTTAGCACTAGGTAATGGTCTAAGGAAGCTAACTGTCACCAGTTGAGAGTTCAATAAAATGACCCCTTTGCTTCATTCTGGATAAAGCTTTATACAACAACCCTTCACCCAGCCAACCCAGGTACTACTTTTTTTCTCCCACTTCATGATAATTTCAGAATTTGGGAAGTTTCATTTAACTTTAAATGTTATTGTTTGCAGATATTTTCCTTAAATTATTTTTGCATTGGTTTCTAAAATCTGTTTTTGTAATTCTTAAAAATGATATCTCCAGTTTGTAGTTAGAATTATAATAAAAGTTCTGTATGTTATTGGTAAGACTACTTATGAGTAGTTTTGGTTGTGAAAAATTATCACATAGATTGTACTTGTCACTGGTTTGCTTTAGAGAAAAATTGAAGTTTCCCCTTTTTTTATCTCTTCTTGTGAGGAAAGATATATATATATTTGGCCCCCTTGTTTTTATAATCCGTGAAGCAACCAGATCATGAGTCCATAGAAGAGAAAGAGAACACTCTAAGAGTGGATTTCTTAGAGTCCTATCAGAAATGAAGGGACACACATAGAAGCTAGATCAGATAAAAAATCTGAAACAAAACATTGAGTTAAGAAGGTCTGAGTTTATGACATCCTACCACATTTTTGGGAAGCAGATATGAATCACTGCATGTTCAGACCCCCAAAAAACCTCATCACAATCTCTGCTTGATGCAGAGTACATATTTGTACCTCTATTGACTTCAGTTGAGTAACATTAACTATACATACAGTCATTTCTCATTTGTATTTGGTAAATCTTGAGAAAACTATAGATGAGTTATACCAGGCAAACTTCTCCTGGTAAGAAAAATAAATTCTCTTCCTGTGGGAAAATGCAGAGGAATTTTCCACAGCAGACACCTGTTATATTCCTCTCTCCACCTCTGAATTATCTTTCACTTACGGGAAATCATGTGGTTTGGAATACATAGACCTCACAGTAAAAAGGCCTGAGTACCACTTGAGGTTCATGAAAGAGGTTAGACAGGACTCTAAGGGATATAAGATAAATGAATATTTAAGAATATTATGTGGTGCTTGCACTTTTCAGTTTACTCACGTTAGGGAACCTTGTTGTAAACCAAAAATAAATAGCTCCTAAGGAAAATGAAGAGTGAAAAGACTCTCTGTGTTATTGGAGAGTTTAAAGACTTACTGAAGTTATTCTTTAAAATTTAAAAAGAACACCCAGGAGATAAGCAGGTTACACTAATAATTACACTAATAACAATTGGTTTTGTTTTTTTTATAGTTACACTAATCACTGTGCAATTGGCATTTGTGGTTGATCTCCTCTTATAGTAAAAGAGTGGCCAAATATCTGATTGGATAGAGCTGTACACTATTTAGGTTTTTTTTTTTAGAACCCAAGTGAATAATGAGAAATTTCAGATACAGTGGAATCCTTAACAGGATTACATGAACTCACTAAAACCATCTTGAAAATTGTGAATTACATGGAACATTGAATTGTAGATTATCTCCATAACTCATCCCTCATGTAACTTCACTGATGTCAGTGAAGTTGCAGTGCTCACAGAAGATAGCACAGTTTAACCCCTTTGCAATAACATGTTCAAAACTTGGGGTTTTTGCATTATGTCTAAAGAATCCTTAAGCAGGCCACTGATCCTCAACATCAGGTAATGTCGTGGTTGACCTTGAAGATTTGTGAGGCATGGGACAGAAAAGCAAGAGATCTATGTAAATTATCACTGTTTTTTTTTTTTTTTTTTTTTTTTTTTTTTCCCTCTTATCCCTTACACAATCTAAAGGCCTGCTCTGTCTAACCTGTATCTTTCTACAGCACTCCCCAGGACTGCACCGTCACTCTGGTCCCCCTTTTTTTAGGATAATGTGTGAGTTGATCTCTTTCACACACTGTTCTTCACTGATTCCATATCTCACTACATCAACATTTTAGTCTTCATATATTTTCAGGAGAGTGTCTATCAGCTGAAGTGGAAGTGAGGTCAAGAATTTAAGTGTTTTGGTTTGTTTTTGAGCTGTCTGAAATGAAAATCATAGATGATGGTATGCGGAGAGTTAACTCTGACATTTTATCACAGATAAGATGATGAGATGATGGGCTATTTACAGCAGTATGATTGGTCTGTCAATATTTCAATAAAATCTTTCCTACAAAAATGCTGACTGATGATACTAGCTCTCTTTGTTCTTGTCTACAAACCAGCTGACAGCATCATATTATGGCTTCATGAAACTCTTTAAGGAGAAGGATATAAGAATTGTTGCTATTTCTGGATCATAATTAAAAAAAATACAGTTCAAGTTGTTCATAAAGGGGTACGCAGGAAGTGAGTAATCACTGGAAAACACACTTATATCTGGACAGAAGTCAGTTATAAGAACTGCTTGAACGATAGGGAGATGGTTTTTATTTGATAATGTGGTATGTGTGTGGCAGACAAACAGAAGTAGCCAGGTAATGGGAAAAAGCAACAGAAAACTCATTTATCTTGTCCTAGTTAAAAGTATGATCATAGCCTGAGGTAAACCAAAGCTTCCTGGCTGTGGTAGTGCCTGGAAATCCCTTCTAGCAGCCTATGAGAGCTGGACTCTTCTGCAGAAGCCTGAGAAAATAGACCATTTTACAGTTCACCTGGACCTTTCAAAGTATTCTTTGAATGTCTTAAACAACAACAACAAAATTGTTTCTGTTTTCGTGCTGCAAAAATCATAGAAATGGGGCTTTCTTGTCAAGAAGGCAAAATGACATTTGTCAGCATACATGGTCTAGTAGGGAGATTTGCTGCTAAATATCAGTTTTTGTCTTACTGTTTAGGAAGATGGAGTAAAACAGAGCACTCAAAGAATGGCTCAGTGTCCAGGTGGAAACTCATGATGACAGGTGTTCCTCACTGTTCAGTACTGGGACCGGCACCATTTATCATCCTTGTCAATGACATGGACAAAGGGATTGAAAGCAACCTCAACAAGTTTGCAGGTGACACCAAGATGTCTGTGCAGCTGACACAGTGGAGAATGGAATCCCATCTGGAGAGACCATTGCAGGCTTGAGACGGGCCCATGCAAACCCCATGAAGTTCAATAATGCCAAGTGCAAGGTCCTGTAGCTGAGTTAGGACAGTCCTGAACATGATTACAAGCTATGTGATGAGTGGATAGAAAGCAGCTGTTTGGAGAAGGACTTGGGGGTACTGGTGACAAAAGCCTGAATCTGAACCAGCAATGTGTGTTTGCAGAACAGAAAGCCAACTGCATCCTGGGCTGCACTGAAAGAAGTGTGATGCAGCTTCTTTTGAGGTGATTTTCTTCCCCTGCTCTGCTCTCTCTGTACTTTTGTGAGACCCTGCCTGTAGTACTGTGTTCAGTTGTGGGGCCACCAGCAAAAGAGAAACATGCACCCGTTAAAGTGGGAACAGATGAGGACCTACAGAAATAATGGGGAGGGACTCTTAACAGAGAATGTAGTGACAGGACAAGGGGTTTTAAACTAAAAGAGAGTAGAACCTGTTGCCCAGAGAAGCTGTGGATGCCCCATTCCTGGAAATGATCAAGGCAAGACTGGATGCGGCTTTCGGAAACCTGATCTAGTGGGAGGTGTCCATGCCCACAGCAGCGGCGTGAAACTAGAAGACCTTTAAGGTGCCTTCCAATCCAAACTGTACTTTGATTCTATGAAACTGATCTCAAGCCCTTCAGAAGTGATGTGTACTAGTTCGCTAACCAGCAGAATGATGTTTCAGTATAAGACTTAAAGAAAGTCAGGGTTCTAGACAGCATGAAGAATCTGAGTAGGCAACATGCCTTTGAAGAAGACCTGCCAACCCCCAGTTAAAAGGAACTTTATGCACTAAAAGTTTTTAAGTGGCTTCTTTCTAAAATGTAAGGTGCAAAGGGCAGAAGTCTGTTTCCACTGCTCGATGGGTATAAACAGTAGCTTATCTCTGTGATTTATCTATGCTGAAGAAGAAAAGAGAAATAACTCTTGTATCAAAATTATCCAGGGGTTATTCTGTTTTTTCCTCAGGAGCGAAGAGAAATGTCATCACAGAGATCAGTAACCACATAATGTACAAAGGAAAGCAAATGGCTTGGATGTGGATAGATGTCGCGGTGCGACAATTAATAGACTCTAAAGAACCGGGATCCCATCCTGGGGAGAAAGACACAATCAAAGATGCTGTGGAGTCAACTCTCGTTTATTGAAGCATTCGCACTGTGCTTTATATCCATACAACCACTGAGCATGCCCAATCGCACCCGAGTCACATGGCCACACGCCCACGCCCCCCCCTTTAACCCACCTAGCATGAGGCATTACGTAAGCAAGCACGTGCCTTACTGTGATTGCAAAACCGGACGCCCTTCCTTTTGTTTACCATGCTGATCAACACGCATCCCCCTACCGTTTTTACCCGCCTCAGATAGATGTTATTTTCTTGAGTTATTGATGACCTTTAAGTGGGGACATTAGTACTGTGGGAAACATATTTTCTTCATTAACTTCTCTATTTACTTGTTTACTTGTTTGTTTTGTAACCTTTGGGCTTTCTGACAAGTATTATTTTATTATTGCTTTCTTTAAAGCATATTTCTCCTCAGGGAGACAAAAAAAAGCACCAAACATTTATCTAGAATTTAACTGCATAGTATCAGGATTTTCAGTATTCACTGTGATCTCAGTTGAAGAAATTGCTTACCATTTAAGAAAGGACATTTAAGTACGTACATCCTGGAGCCCATTGTACATGATGGAAGTGCTCTTTGGATCTGGACTTATTATAAGAACAAATAAATGGTAAATTATCTTTCTCTCTGCTTCTCCTTCAAAATGATTTGAAAGAGAATGTCATAAATAATTTGCAAGCCATGATCTTTCCTCTGTACTATGTAAATAAACTGTAGTAAAATTTGTAATTCCTTGATACTATGCTTGAATGACACTAAAATTTAATTACTTCTTTCCAGTAAATTTTCATAAATTGCATTTAAAGGAAGTATAGCACATCTGAAATTCAAGCTGATAAAGCCCTGCATTATCATTATAAAATATTATGAATTTGTGATAGTGAATAGAAATTAGTTCAGCTGTCAGTCACAACTAATGGAATTCCCTTCAAATCAGTTTGTTTAGTTTAAAATGGTAGCAGTCTAAGTTTGTTTTAGCTTCTTAGGCATAAAGAAAGAAAGTGGATCTGAATGAAGACTGTTCTCCCTTATCTTGCAAGAATTATTGATAATAACAGAATGAAGCTTTTCAGAACAAAAAATATTTATCAAATCTTGAAATTCTCTAAATTGAATCTAAGAAAATATATTTCATACTGTGAGGGAGAAGGAAATAGAAACTGTGCTGTACAATAGAGCATCTGTCCTGACACAAAAAACTGCAGAATTTAAAGAGCTCATCATGTGATTGTGAAAGACCCTGTGATAATGAGCTTACTTTTGAAATGTGGGAGATACTGACTTTGAGAGTTGAATCTAAGTTTAAACAAGAACAAGCAGGTTTTTCTGGTGTTATACGAACATAGATTTTGCTCTCTGCTTAATTTAAAACTGTGAAAAGGATTAAAAGCTATAAAATCCCAGTAAAGTCAAAGAAGAAAGGAAAACAAGCTCAATTATAGAGATGATTAATTATGTAGACCCAAGAGTTCCTCAAAGAAATGATAGCGAGAACTTAATCACAAATTATTTTAATGCAGAAGAAGGAGAGAATGTGAATTAACTGAAATAAGAAATCAATTTAAATAGACCAAGAGTTCTGTATTAAGTTCAGATGTAAAAAGAAAATATTAGAAAACAGAAATCAGGTCAGATGACAAAGGATGAACATAAAGAATAAAAGAAAAAAAAATAAAATCTGAAAGCTCAAGCTGAGGTGCAACTAAAAAAAACCATCAAACAAGCCAAGAAATGTTTATGTTAGCACCAAGATGAGAGTTAAGGAGTTGCTTTGCTGCTTACCTGTAAGAGAAAGCTGACACTGGAAGCTCTGGAATGTCTCATACCTTTTGAATTAGTTCTTCTAAAAATAAATAGATTAAAAAAAGCCACAACATTGAATTTTTGCAGAAAAAAGTCATAATCTCACCCTGAAATGAGAGAATATCAGGTGAGGGGTTTACAGAAATGAAATGTTTTCAGGTTGGGTGGGTCTAGAAAACTTCATCCTAAGGTATTTAAGGAACCAATTGAAGCAATCAGGAACAGCTATTAACTTGACACTGTGGACAAATGAGAGAAAGCAGAAAAAAAGAGAAATGGAGAATGTAATTTGTGTCTTTAAAAGTGGAGTGGATGATACTTGGTTTGCCTTTCAATTATTGGAAAAATTCTATCCCCCCTCAAAAATCTTGGAAATGAAGTAATTGTATGTACTTGAAAAGTGATGAGAGGACTTTTAACAAGCACGTAGAAGGCTCTTAATATATTCAAGTTTCCTTTCTGACAGGATAAGGATTGGTCTATTTAAGAGAGAAACAGCAGCTGTCAAGTATCTTTGCAGTAGTGATGGTTTATTTTTTACTGTTTGAAATTATACCTTCATAATTGAGGAAGGGAAATAGATGAAACTGTCATGGTAAAATGAGTAAGAAAATCTTACTTTAGAGAGAAGTTATCAGTAACTGATTCCAGAAGAAAGTATTAAGTAAAACTTCTCAGAGACATATCCCCAGGCTGATTTTGCTCAGCATTTTCAGTAGCCACTTACCAATTCTGTAAATGACTCAAAGTCAAGAGGGACTGCAAATACTTTAGAAGACACAATGTTTGAAATAACAATGATAAATTACAGACAGGAAAAAAAAAAACCATGGAAAAATGCAGTGTTGTAGGTGTTGTAGAAGATAATAAATTTAATATGAGTTAACTGTTTATGTTCAGAAAAGGACTGTCTTCTTGGATATGTGAAAAAGAGTGTTGTCTGTGTACCTGCACAGTTATCTTTCCATCCAGAATACTGATTTTGAGCTCCTGACTTCAAGAAAGATATATGGACAAACTGATGAACCTCTGGAGAAGAAAAGCAAGAATGAGCAAAGTTAGATAAAATATGGCCAGTGAAGGTGGATAGGAAGTTTTGAAGAGAAAGGAGAGGGCTGTTCTGTCACATCTAACAGACTGCAGTAAAAAATGAGAAAAAATGATATGCTTTCTTTGCTAGTGGATGATGATAAAATAAGTAGTTGGTTCGAAAAGCAACAAGAAGGATCTAAAGAGGACTTGCAGAAGAAATTTCTAATGAAGCAGATAATAAAATTCTGAAACAGAAAGAAGTTGCAATGTCGACCTCACTCTCATGTTTTAAAGACATGCCAGATAAAACTTTCAGGATTAAAAAATTGTTATGACTTCTCTTTGTCACAAGGATGCATAAGACAACACTTGTAGGTTCATTCTAACCTCATTTTTTTCCATATCCTGAAGTGAGGGGAGGAAGATCAACAACTTGTGTCAATTGTGTAGAGTGAGACAAGAGAGCAAAGGAACACTTCTCAAATATCATCCAGATTGTGGTTATATCTCAGTGCCAGATGGTGCTGAAGTATATATTTTTCATGGCTGGATTTTTGTTTATGGTATGGGGAACTGCATAGATCAAATGAAGATGAATCCAAAAGTTATTTTGTAGACTGTATTTACTACTGTTATTTTCCATTGTAACATACATATATACAATAAAAATCTTTATCACCTAGTTCATATTGTTTCAGACATAGAGGTTAGTTCTTCATCCAAACCTTAGATGTATCAGTGGTTAAAATGAAGTCCCTGATCTTTCAGCCAAAACAAAACATAGATGATTATTAATCATCTAACATAACAGATATAGAATCATAGAATCACAGAATCATTATGGTTGGAAAGACCACAAAGATCATCTAGTCCAAACGTCAACCCATAACCACCATTCCACTAAATCATGTCACTCAATATAGAATCATAGAATCAAACAATTTAAATCTGATCTTCATTACTCTTTCCTGATTTCTCCTTGAACTGAAATAATAAAGGCTTTGTTCAACTTGCTTGCCTGATAGATATTACCAACACTGGCTCCATATCAACATTGTTCCTCTGATTTCATTAGGATTAGCAATTTACAATAGTGTGAGTGGTATAAAAATCAGGTCTTGTGATACTTAGTACTGTTTATCTCTTGCACAGGCAAGTGAGCACTTTTCTGAGCCATTACCAACTATTAGTCAAGATACACATTTTGGCAATTCAAAGAGTGATTAAGCATATTTGTTTACCATTTGAAATTTGGCAAGTATTAGTGCTTGTGCTAATGACGTTTTCCAGGTTTAGCAATATTGGCATGTTTTTTTCACTCGACTCGACTTTGTATCTTTGCGTTTCTGGTTTTAAAAGAGTAACAACATTTAGGCCCTGAAAATTTTTCTCTAGAATGTTCAGTAAGCTTGATCCCAATTTAATGTTTCTGCATTTAAATCCTGTATTTATTTAATTCATATGTAAACCATATGCAAATACATTGCTATCAAGCTAGTCATATGGAAAATTTCAAAACTGTTTCTAGTATTAAAGCTCAGAATTGTAAAAGAGGATTAAGCACATTTGATTGTTAATTGCACATCCTTAAATAAGTGTAATCTCATTTTTTAATACCGACATCTTTATTTATTTCCTATATCTGAACTATATTTTCCTTTTCCTGTTTTCAGTAGTATAGCATACTTTTTTCGTGACACTGATTACAATCTGGAAATCAGTGGAAAGACAATAAACACATGAAGAGTTAATAAAAAAATGAAATTTGGAAGCAAACCAAATGCTGCAGGGATCTGGAAACCTTTGACAATTGTATCTAACCATCAGAATCATAGGAAGAGATATGAATAAGGTGATGAATAAGAAATTATGTATTTTTTTTTCTCTGAATTTTAAAATAAATAGAATACCTGGCCACAGAAAAACTAGAAATAAAGTAATTGTTTACCACGTTTTAGAGGCCAGGGTAAACTTTACTGTAATTGTATTATGATAAAATGACTGACTTACCTGTTTACTCACCTCTTTCATCTGCCAGAATTTTCCTTCTCATTGGTTATCAACATACTGAGAATATTAGCTATGATCAACAGTCAGTTATGTACAAATAAATGTATTGAGTAGGAATGGCACGCAAACTATCCTTTTACTGTGTAAAGTTAAGTGTTTGACTTTAACCACTCAGTGTCAGTAGTTGATTGCATGTTTTGAAAACACATCGTATTCAGTAATATTTATTTTTATGTTATACCAAAGATCGAACACTGAGCAACTTCAAAATAAATTTGATACAAAGCTTATCTACAGTTCTTGGAAATCTTCCAGACTTCAGAAAACAGAAGGCCAGACATATGTTAACCCACCCTCTTCCCTGCTCCCATTCTCTCCCACTTGGTTACCCCCCCCCCCTCAAAAAAAAAAAAAAAAATAATCTGAAAAATAAACAAACAAACAAACAAAAGAAACACAAAGCAGTCCTATATTTCTCAACGTACATGTGTCCATGAATTGATTTGGAACAGAGTGGGTGGAATTTGATAGCGTTAATGGAATAAACCACAGGAGTATCTCCAAAGGCTTTTGGATGTCAGCTGAAGGAATTTCTATGCACTCCAATTTGCATTGCAGTAGATGATGCTACTGGTAGCATCAAACAGTCATGACATGATTCTCTAATGTCATGGTACTTGCCTTGCTACAGGGTACCAAGATCAGGCCTATTGATGAGATTCAAATGCATGTTTGGAACAAATATCACTGGGAATGTTGTGATAACCACTATGCAAAAGAAGGAGGAAAACAAGTCTACAATTTTTAAAAAATAATCTGCAAAAGAATGTGAGCAGTATTTATTTGATGTTTACTTACAAATGACTAGAGATTGAATTACAGGAAGTTTTTACAGTCAAGGAACCAGAATATTTTTAATCAATCACTTATTACCAGATCTGAATGTGGCTCTTTTTATATCCCTATGAAAGAATGTTGGAGATAGCACATTAGTGTTTTTTTCCCCCCCCCTTTCATCCTGCTTTCCTGGCAAATCCATTTTTTTTCCAGCTGAACAAGAATAAAAATAAATATTTTCCTACTACGTATTCCTAAGTTGATCTCAACAATAGCCACATATCCTGATATACTACATCACTGGGAATGGATTAGATGGGAATGTATTATATATATTACACGCTTACTGAATATCTTATTAATATACTCTACTACTTTCAGTATGGTAAGTGCTGGTGGGTCTAACATTTACCTGCATTCCATCTGTTGTTTGATTTGTTTTCATAACAACATGATTGGCAAAACAAGCCATGCATGAATATTTCTCTAGGGACTCTGAGTTTTCTTTTTTAACATGTTTTATTTACATAAGCCACTACCTATATTTTCATAACTTAAATAGCAATATTTATATCTTTGTACACTTTGTGACAGTTGGTAAGTGAATGTGATTGCATCAGTATGATGCCCCTTACTTTACTTAAGGCATATAATGTGTTCCAGAAATTCTTCTCTTCATTACATTGCATATCATATGGAAATGTGTGAAGAAATGTGACTGCAAATACTGATGAAGTTATTCTAGAGTTAGCAGCTTCAAAAAAATAAATGCAGTACAAGTACTCATACTTTTTAAAGCATTCTTTTAATGTCTTGAAGATGTTTTTTCCATCATCCAAAGTTTCAGCAGAAAATACACTTCATCATCACATACTAAAGAATTCCTTCCTAATGTCTAATTTAAATTTACCATCTTCTCATTTAAAACTATTATCCCTTGTCTTATCACCACACTACCTGTGAAAGTGTCTCCCCTCATCTTTTCTATAGGCCTCCTCTAGGTATTGGACGGTTGCTAAAATGTCTCTTCAGAGCTTACTCTTTTCTAGGCTAAACACCAACTCTCCTAGCATGCCTTCATAGAGGAGGTGCTCCAGCCCTCTGATCATCCTCATGGCCCTCCTCTGGACCCACTTTAATGAGTCCATGTCTCTCTTGTGTTGGTGGCCCCACAGCTGAACACAGTACTCCAGGTGGGATCTCACCTGAGTAGAGAGGGAGAATCACCTTTCCTAATTAGCTGTTCATGCTTTTTTTTTCATACAGCTCATGAGGCAGTTGACCTCCTGGGCTGCAAGTGCACATTGCTGGTCACGTTGAGCTTCACATCTGCTAAAACCCCAAATCCTTCTCTCTAAGAGCTGCTCTGAAAGTATTCTCTTCCCACCCTGCATTTGTGCTTGGGATTACTCCAACCCATGTGCGGGACATTGTACTTGGATTTATTGAACATTATGAGGTTCATACAGATCCAAAAATGTTATCACCCTGTCGTATAAGTCCAGCAAATTTGCTAGGCATGATTTGCCCTGTTCCTTACTTTCTGTCTCATTGAAAAGCTAGATATAGAATAGTTGGGATTCACAGTGGGGAATTCTGACTCTGGAACTGACAAAAGATGAATATTCTCTACGTTCTGTGTTGCTTTTTACAGAGACAACATATGCAGGTAATATATGAGTTTTGTTACATTGTCAGTAGCTACGTGTAAGTATTTTAAAGAACTTGATTAGCATTCAGAAATAGTTTAGACTTTTCAGGTATAGGCACTTAAAAAAAAAAAAAGTCTTATCCCATTTCATTCCATCATTTTAATAAGAACTTACTGAAAATCCAAGTCTTCTTGTTGTTATAGTATACAATTTTGCAATGAAGTGTTTATTATTGTAATAATTCTTCTGGTAAGGCCTTGATCCTGGGTTGCATACAAGTTATTCAGCATGCTAGTGTATGGACCTAAAGACAGAATTATATTTTAATGTTTGTTCATTGAAATGCCCTAAATAGAACCTGAAAGCAATGGCATTTGAAAATGGAGTTGGCTGTCAGGGCTGCAAATGAAAATAATATAGTACTTCCAATTTCAGCAGAGTTCTCCTGTTTTTATGCTGTCTGAGGATACAGTACCCATTTCCTGTGTTGTAAGTACTAAGACCTTCTATCGAATCTTCCTTTCATTTTTAAAAAGCCAGAAAGTCATGTACATCATTTAAAGTTTCTAAAACTGGCTCCTAAAAAAACAATGCTTTTGGTAGCCCAGAATTAGTTTCTGGGTACAGTTTAACTAAGTCTAGGTTGCCTAGCTTAGTCTTTAATATGTTTGAGTGTAGTTTATGGCATTTTGCTTAAAAACTTGAAAAATACTGTTTTTTAATCTTTAATTACTAATCAATGTTTTTGAAGTAATTGAAAGAAAACATCATTTCTTCGAGCAGTCATTGTATATAGACTTACCTGGTTTCAGAAAATCCTCATTTCTTTCAATATTCCTCCGCCCTCTATAAGATATTTCTAAACTAAGCAGTAATGAAAATTGTTCTACTTATTGTTATTCAACATATGTAAAATGCAGTCCTACTATCAGATGATCATTGCAGTGCTTCACTGTACAGAAGACAAAAAAGGAATTCAGCTAACTTTACTTAAGCGTAATAATATTTTTTTTCATCAAGTAGTAAAAAGGATGTTTGAAATGATTAAAAGCATGCTGAGGAACAGTTAATGAGCACATAATAAAGCCTTTACTGACCATGACTGTATTTTTGTTACATATAATATTTTAGTATTGCATCTCTGTTACTTTAGTATTATTTTAGTCCTTTCTGCAATATGTAGTATAAATGCAGTTTATGTTGTCCATGTACATAATACATATATATTCTATATATGTATCATATATATGAAATACAGTATTTATACATCTCTCAATATAAGTACAGTCTTTTTCAGTTTACTTATGAAAACGCAACAGCTGCTGATACAGAAGCGTCATTCATATATGACCATCTCTTCTGTTAGTGAAAACAATGTCTTATTTTGAATGGTGTGCTGGGGGGATTTTATCCTGTGATACTGACAGTGACAACCAAACAGTTGGGGATAACTGTAGTAATGTTAACCTGTCTACTGCAGGTGGGAATGTGACTTATCCCTTCAGAAAGTCATAATTAAATCTCATTGAAAAGCAGCATTTTTTACATGTTCCCTGGCAGAGCGATATAACACCAGTATGTGGAAGGCTCCAAAATGCTCCTTTCAGATTATATTAGGAAAAGGTTCTTCACCAAGAGAGTGGCTGGACACTGGAACAAGCTCCCCAGGGCAGTGGTCATGGTACCAGGGAGTGGTCATGGAGTTCAAGAAGTGCTTGGACAAAGCTATCAGAATTTGGGGTGGTCCTGTGTGGAGCCAGGAGTTGGACTCAATGTTCGTTAAGGATCTCTTCCAACTTGGGATATTCTGTGATTCTATGATTGTCAGTGTTTTCTAGCACAAATGCTAAGGGAGAGGCTTGTTTTATCATTTGCATGGCTGTAAAATCTTCCTGTCCTCTGATTTCAAACCAATCCTCTGAGTTTGAGTCAGGATCTACAGTACTGATGGATTCAGTGTGACTCAGGTAAATCCACATGTTCTTGAGCTGTCTATACCATATCTTATAGTAGGGAAGAGAGAGCTTCCAAATGGACATTGAAAGATAAAGACGGATATCTGGGAAAATTGTTGGAAGACATAAGAACATGAAAAGCTGCTCACGTAGTATTTAAAACTGTAGCTTGCCTACATAAAGCTGTACCAATAATACTGAGGCCGTAAGAGCTTCTAATATGAGCTACTTCCCAAGACTTTTCAGAATTTTCAATGTCTAATTAATTGCTACTTGATCTGCTTCTAATATTACAAATTGATTGCATTCATTTCTTTCCTTAATGTAAGGTTACATTGTAAATTATAGGTCATGTTTAATAGCTGAAAAAAAATATATGCTATAGTAAGTCTCATTAGCAGGAAATCTTAAACTAAAATATATGAAAATTGAATGAATGAACTGCAGATTCGGTTTTTCCCTCATATAAAATTATACAAAACAGACAAACAAACCAGTCCTTCACAAATTAAAAATACAAATATTATAATGATTATGTGTAATAGAAAGAAATGAAAGCTAAGAAGGTGACTGTAAGGAGAAAGGCATCAGCTATATCACGGAGAAGAAATTATAAATGACAACAACTTGCCTGCTTAGCTTGTTTCAGTGAATTATGAAACTCTTATTTTTGTATGAATTAACAGTATCTTTAAAAACTGCAACTGAAAATGACTAACACAGAAAAGGAATTAAACAATAAAGAAGAAAATTCAAGTAGAGATTAATTTAAAAGAATTATAATGTTCAATTAAACATTATGAAGTTACAAAAGGATTTTACTAT
Organism: Numida meleagris; assembly: GCF_002078875.1. Classification (NCBI taxonomy): domain Eukaryota; kingdom Metazoa; phylum Chordata; class Aves; order Galliformes; family Numididae; genus Numida; species Numida meleagris. Next base: position 100,080,776 of record NC_034409.1, on the reverse strand, counting down.
ATAAAATCCTCCATAGATGTTTGCTGTCAGATCTTATACCATATGTTTCAAACAGAAGATAATTTAAATTTTATATTCAAATCATTAAAATGCAAAGAAACAAAAGCAGTGTAATATAATACTTTTTCAACGCATTTCGAAATGTGCTGATGTTGTCTGCAGCTGGTTGAACTGGCAATGAACGTACATGGGATCTAAGCTGCTATTTCTAGGCTTTGACACAAACACGTTTAAAGTGCTTCCTCAGATTTTATACTAATGCTGCAATGGAACTGGAGGAATAAACTATAAACTGTATGTAACTCCTTTTAAATTCTTTCTAGCCTAAGTCCTAGAATACCTGCAGATGTTTGTTTTCAAAGCTTTTTTTTTTCTTTTCTGAGAGAGAAATAGTTAATTCACTTGACTTTGCTTGAGTCAGATGAATGCAATGTTTTTAAATTTCCACATAGGAAAAAGGAGAAATAAATCTGTTTGAGCATTTTCTCATAAATGTTTTCTCATTTAAAAATACACAAATGCTTTGCATAGAAGTTACAGTTTAAACTGGTAGAGATCTGACAGAATTAACCCTGTAAGGGAAGCTTAAAAACTCTCCCTTTTTCCCCACCAGCTTTCTGCTTGACTCTCTATCATAAGTCATATTTAGGGCATCCATACTTAGGTCCTCAAGTACAAAGCTTATTATTTATTATTTTATAGCTTAAAATATTTAACAAAATATTTTAAATGGAAAAAGATATTATCAGGAAACAGCAAGTCTAATTACACTGCATTTCACAGTCACAGAATCAGAATGGCTGAAATTTGAAGAGACCTCTGGAGTTTACTTGGTCCAACTCCTTGCTCAAGCAAGGCCATCTAGTGTTACATGTCCAAAACCATGTCCAAGTGGCTTTTGAATATCATCAAGAATAGAGACTGACACTTTTCTGGGCATCCCATTCCAGTGATCAGTCACCCACAGAGCCGAGAAGTATTTTCTAGTGTTGAGACAGAACCTAAAGTGTTCCAATTTCTGCCTATTGCCTCTTGTCCTGGCACAAGTCACCACTGAAAAGAGCTTGGCTACATCTTTGCACATTCTCCCATCAAGTATTTATATACATTAATAAGATTCCCCCTGAGTATTCTCTCCACTGGTCTAAGTAGTCCCAGCTCTTTCAGCCTTTCAGCTCCAGTCCCTTCAACACCTTTGTGACACTTTGCTGAACTCTCTCCAATAGGTTCATGTCCCACCTGTGCTGGGGACCCTGGAAATGGACACAGTGCTTTCTGCTAACACGGACTTTCTGCTAACCTAGAAAGTACTTCCCAAGGGATGGAACACTTTCCCCATGAGGACAGGCTGACGGAGCTGAGACTGATCAGTCTGTGAGGCTCCAGGGAGACCAGATAGTGGTCTTATGGTATCTAAAGGGTGGCTATGATAAGAAAGGGCACAGACTCTTTAGTGGAGTCTGCTATGATAGGACAAAGGAAAATGGTTTCAAACTAAGAGGGGAGATTTAGATTGGATGTAAAGAAAAGGCTTTTTACAGTAAGGGTGGAGAGGCACTCCATATCCTTGGAGACATTTAAAGTTAGTCTTGACGGAGTTCTGTGCAACCTAATCTAGCTAAAGTTGTCTCTGTTCATTGCAGTAGAGATGGACTAGATGGCTTTTAAGGGTCCCTTTCAACTCAGATAATTCCAGGATTCTATAATTATATGTTTCTGTAGTTTTTTATTTTCCTTACTGGCTTATTTTTAAATTGGATTTTAGACAAGAATACATAAATCTATATGTACAAGGACTGCTCCAAAAGTAATGCCTCCTATTTTATTATCTTGGCCTGTGACATCAGAAGTGAATGTTGGTGATATGGCAGTAGAGTTTGAACCTTCCTGCCAATATTCTGTTATGTTTTGTTGCTGTGTGACAGATGGCAGCAGAGGGACAGTCTGACAAACTAGCTTCTATCTGACATAGAAGCGTGTATGAAGTAAATCTGTGTCACTGAATTTCTCCATGTGGAAAAAATCACACCCACTGACATTCATCGACTCCTGCTGAACATTTCTGGAGACCTAACAGTGCATGTAAGCACAGTGAGGCAGAAAGTGGAGTGTTTCAGCAGTGGCGACAGCAACAGTGAGTCACTTCCACTGGTGCAGATTTTTATGAGCACATCATGCAGGCTCTCCTTCTTTGCTGGAAAAAATGCACAGATAATGGTGGTCACCATGTTGAAAAATAGTATTTTGGAGCTGAGAATGTGCTCTGTCAAAAAGCGTTAATTGTGCTCTTTGTTGTAGCTTCCATTGAAATTAACAGGAAACATTATTTTCAGAGCAAACTATGTATATAAACTAAAGCAAGACATTGTGGCCTTAAAAATTTCTTTCACAAGACTGTTTGGCTGCTTGTCATATAAATCAGCTTTATGTTCACAATCACTTTACTCTTTCTTAACATGTTATAAATTCACAACAGGATCACCTTCCAGCCCCATACTGAGTTTCTGAAACTAAATTTGCTTTTTCTAAGCTTTGTGTTAACCTGTCTAGAAAGCCAAGAGCTCATTTTTTTTATTGTCACATTTCATATTAATATTTGGAAAAGTCTTGTAAAGTATTGCCCAGTTCTACGAGCGATAAATCAGTAACTGCCAAGATACCTCCAAATGAGTGGTTTAGCTATAGCAATAGTGTAAATGCACTGGAGGGACGTGCATGTTGAGGATTTGTACAGAAGATATTGTTGCAAAGACTAATAATGGAAAAATCTGTTTGTTCTTTCATTTTTCTCTTCCCTTTAGCTGTCTGTAATAAGTGTCACTTTAGACAAAATGTTTTTCAAAGGTTTTAAATAATGTAAATATGGATTAGTATGCTCATTGAGCGCTGAGAGCCATTACTCACATCAGGAGAGTTAGGACTCTCACAACATGAAAGCATATAAAAACAGCAAAGCTGCACTGCTGTTTTCAATAACATCTCCTCCATAAATGTAATGACAGCAGATCCTAATGTTCATCATCTGTAAATTCAAAACATGCCACTGGAAAAATCTTGCAGAAGCATTCACCCACTGACCAGAAATGTTAATCACTCAGTGGAGACCATAGACCATTTCTGTAAGGATGACATACTACTGCAAACAGAATGCTGGCACTAAAGCTGTAAGTTTGACATCATTTGGAGACTTCCATATCCACGTGGAAAATTCTTAAATAGGTGATCATGTTTCACTTTAGGGCTATTTTGTGTTACAAGAGTGCTGAAGAGTCTCAGAAGATGTAAAGGTTTTACCCTTTTCAGGCAGATTTTAAAATACCTCAGTAAATGAAGCCAGTGCACAACTGTCATAAACCAAACAGAGATGAAATGTATTACATGCATTATTAGTCAATGATTTCATGAATTTCCACAGCTGTGAAAAGAGTGTTCTTGGCTATGAAGCTTAGTGAGCAACTTTCAGTTACTTGCAATCTTTTTCTTCCTCCAGTTTGACTCTTGAGTTAGTAAGGGACGGAGGGCATCCTCTAACTTCATGACCTTCATCACACACTAATTTCCACAAATTCCTTCCATAGCTGAAACAGAAGAGAGATTCTTGTCAGAGGGCTTTTTGTCTGAATCTCCTCTCCAGGCTTGTCCAGTTCTTTGTTCTCATGTATGTAGGAGAAAAAAAGAATATAGTACATGTTGTTTGGGGTTTTTTTTGGGGCAAAGATTAATTTTAAATCCCCAACCTGCTTCCCTTATAGTTTGTGTAGAATTATCACTGTTTTCAGCAGAAACTGATTTTCTATATAGCCTGCTTCAGTGATGAATTCACCCACTCTCCAAAAAAAATAAATCAAGCAATGGTTCTACCTGTGCAATTAAGAAGTCCTTTGAAAAAAAAAAATGGAAAAGTCTGACTGTTTAAGATGAAATAAAATGTCACCAAGCTTCAGAAAACTACTTCTTGGCTTTAGAGTTGTAAGTCAGAATATCAAGTTCACAAATCAGTAATTCTGCCTCCCTATTTGGATTGTTAAGTATCACAGTGGAGTAGAAAAATGACAATGCAATTTGTAGTAATCACCTCCATGTTACAACTACTCTAAATAGTATGAAATAGTGTAGAGTTGAGATTTATGCAAATGTCTCACTGACAATTTCACTAGGTGTCACAAACACTACAGACTACTTTTCTTATTTTGTATCTGTCAGTGATGCAAAATGTCCTACTGGAAGATATGAAAAGATTTGAAGCAAAATCAGTCAGTGATACACACTAAATGAAAGTTTTTAATGAGATCACTATTCACTTATGCTCCATATTGTACCCCTGATTTTCAGCAGAAGCCCACACAGAAACAGACCTAAAATCAATAATACAATTTGACTTTGATACTTAAATTCCAATAGCAGGTGAGTATGTGTGAGAGCTCTAAAAAAGACTTTTCAATGTAATTGTCATCTGAAACACTACAGAATAAAAGAAAGGAGTGAAAATCAGAATATGGGTGCTGAATTAAGACAAAATAGAAATTTACTATCTCAGAAATGAAAAACAAAATCCAGGTTATTATCAATAATTATACAAAAAGTTCTAAATTTGGCATAAAATGACCAAAAATCATACTGAAGTATTTTCATAATTTGCTGGATTAAGATCCAGAGAAACAGTGTCATTTCTTCAGTGCCATGTATTTCTCTCCAAATTAGTAATACTCAGAAAAAATGCTTTTTGTGGTGAAAGATAGAAGGGACCTTTTAAAAAAAAACATTTACCCCTATTGGTATTTGAATTACTGCCTTGGTAGGAAGATCCAAATTGACCATCATGCATGTATTTAACAGCATTTGGGTACTGACACCACTGCCGAACAATTCTAATTATTTAAATTTTAGCCTACTTTGGCCATCTGAAATACACTGCAGCTGAATGAGGAAAATTAGAAGCCTGAGCTTCTTATTCAGCCAAAAGGTAAGCAATCCACTGAACTGAAGTTAGGCTCCTCAAATGTTAATTTGAAGATGTAGCCAAGAACTGCACTATAAAAGTTAGAGAAATGCTAGAAGGTTAAAATCACATGCCTTTATTATGAAATAACCAAAAGGTTATAAAAATGCCAGGTACTGACAAGAGAAGGAACAGACACAGGTAAAAAGAATTAAGATGTACATCACTAAAAGATCAGCAGCTCATGACAGCTGACTGACAAAGTTAAACGGTTCCTGAATCACTACTGGGACTCCTGAAGGTAGACTCATTTAAGAAGGACACTATATATATATATATATATGTATATAAACTTATCCACTAGAGAAATCCTTAAAGAGCTGCCAGCTCTGTTTCATTCTTATGTCCTTAGGATAGTTTCCCAAGAATCTCATCCAGTAATTCCTTAACCAGGTGGAATTTCATTCTCCTGAAGTTCAGGGTCCTGATTCTTCCCTTTTCCAGGCCCATATTCCTCAAGATCATGAACTCAGTCATGACATGCTTTCTGTATCCCAGACTGCCTCCAATCTTTTTACCTCTTTAATAATCTCCTCTGCACTGGTGAGAATCAGGTTCAGTAACACTTCACCTCTGGTTGGGCTGATCAATACCTGGACCAGGAATTTATCTTCAAAAGACTCCAGATGCCTCCTGGATTGCTTGCAGCTCACTTGCTGTTGTCCCAGCAGATATCTGAGTGGTTGAAATCCCCAATCAGGAAGAGTCTGCAAGTGCAACACATCTTGTAGCTGAAGCAAAAAGGCCTTGTCAACAGGCTCCCCTTGATCAGGCAGCCTGTAGAAGACCCTGACCACCAGATGTCCTTTACTGGTCTGGTCCCTAATTTTAAAACACAAACTTTCAACCTGACCAAGTCTGTTTCTCAGAGGCAGCTCTTGCCCTTAATATATAGGGCAACTCCTTCACCCCTCCTGCCTTTCCTACCCCTTCTAGAAACCTCATCGTCCTCAATCACAGTATTCCAGTTCTGCAATTCATCCCATCATGTTTCTGTGATAGCAATTAGGTCACAGTTTTCTAACTGAAAATAGTTTCCATATCCTCCACCTTAATTCCCATACTGCGTGCATTGGTGTAGAAGCACTTCAGCAGGGCTTTCGGCCATGTTAGTGTCTTGGAGAAGCCCTCTCAAATTACTCTGGGACAAATCTGAAGCTTTCCCCCCTGCTTCCTAAAGTGACAGTGCTCCCTGGCTCTTTCACACACAGAAGTACATCCCTTTCCCTTATCAATTCTACTTTAGAGCTCTGTTGATCAGCCCAGTCAGTCTGTTGTCCAGTATATTCTTCATTCAGCTGGTGATCCAGCCTGAAAGACCAGGAATGGAGAGTAGTCTTCTGTCTTTATCATACCCGGTAGCCTCTTCCTGATGTCCTGAATGCAGGCTCCCGGCAGGTAGCAAACCTCTCTAGAGAGATTACCCAGGTGGCAAATGGGTGCCTCAGTGCTCCTCAGCGAGGAGTCCTCAGTAACTAAGACCCTTTGCATTTTTTTTTTTTTGGCAGCACTGGTTCTGACATGGATCCTTGGTTTGATCATGTTAACGTGGTTGGCCCTTTCCAGATCTGAACCATTATCTACACCCTCTCCTTTTCTAATCCCCAGAGCTTTGTATCTGTTGCTTCAGAGGCAAGGAGAGAGGCCCCTTCCTTTGCTCTGAGCAGAGATTAGAGTGCAGTCTCCCTCATCTTGCATGTTTTTGCATTCTGTCTCTTCATGACTGAAAGCTTGCTTAGCTTCTCCCCCTGGCAGGAACTTAAGACAAGGCTGTCAGTCTGCCCGTGTCACTGCATGATACCACACATCAATCTCTCTGATTGCTGGAGGCTTCTCAACCTTGTGATTTGCTCTTGCAACTTGGCCACCTGCTCAAAAAGTTTGTCAAGCTGGGCACACTTGCAATCATGACCCCTCAATCTTTCCTCGAATTTCTGCGGGACTTCCAGATTATGGAGTTCCCCATAACTGAATGTCTGGGAAGCTCTCTGGGAGGTCAGTCTGGGTCCGTGCATCAGCCCCAAAAAACTGTGACTCTTCTGTCTGGGTTTCTGCTTCAGCCCAATCATTACAGCAGGTGGTCACCACATTTGTTTCAGTGGAGCGTTGCTCCCTGCTGTTCCCAGATGAGAAGAAAGCAGGCTATCTTGCACCCTCCCTGCATGAACTGCAGTTCCATGCCCTTACTTCCTTTCCTACTTGTCATGTTCCCAGTCACTGCGCTCCTGGGGTTGCCTTTGTATGTATGGGGATGTTTTGCTGCTGCTCTTGGCCCTGCCCCCACCATGTCACCTGCTCTTGTGAGGACTGGAGGCTCCAGGCAGCTCTCGGTAGCTCTGGATTGCTTTCTCTGTGCCCTGGGGCCTCCTCATTTTCAGGACCCACCTCTCACAATCACAGTTTCCCACTCTGCTGCAGAACATACCTGCAGTGGTGCTGATTGCCTCAGAAAATAAAAAGTCCCTATGCTTGCAAAACTCGTGTGTTCAACTAATGTTTACTGAGCTTTTCCAAGTGCTATGCTGGTTCTTAATGAAGTCAAGAAGACTTGTGGTGCAAATCCAGACCTTAAAGACAAGCACTAGTGTAGCTGGCTCCATGAGAACTCTGAAGGGCGTTGTTGCTTTCCCCTACTAGTGAAAAAATGTACAAAGAGTTTTAAGGAATGGCCATGACCAAGAGACTAGAAGAAGCATTTGCATTTTCCTTACTTTGATTCGGACAGTTGTTCCTGCAGGGAAAACTGTGTTTAGGTTAGGTTAGGTTAGTTAATGGATTAAAAGTGTGCATTGCAGGGAACTTCTAGAAGTTATTTTTTAAAGTGAGTCCACCCAAATTACTTTGACATTTGGAAATATAACAAGTATTTGTTTCCTTTATGTCTCAAGAGCTTAAAAAAAGACCTATCCTTGATTTTAAAAACAAAACTAAAACTTATGCTTTATAATTTTTCTTATTTGTGTACCATATTAATAATATAATGCAATCAGTAGGGTATGTTGCATTAGATGGCTTTTTTCATGGACAGTATGGAATAGTATCTATCAGTAGACTGTATAATGTGTTGTTACTCTTCAGAACGTTTCAGTTCACAAGTGATGCAGATCACATTCCTGAATTTCATTTAGAGATTTGCGTACTTGCTCTGAAAGTAGATAGAAGATGACATAGCAAACTATTAAAAATTTCAAATTATACAGTGAATGAAATTAAGCATTAACAATATTTTTTTTTCCTTGGGAACAAAAGGAAGTATAGAAATATCCTCAAAACAAAAAAATTTGCTTAAACCCCCAGTAGTTGCTGCATTTTTATTCTTCTTTTTTTTTATTTTCCTTTTTTTTCTTCCCCTTCCCCTCCCCCCCCAATTCAATCAATCTATTTCAAAATTTCTTTCATCTTGAAATCTCTGGATGTGTTCTGGCCCAGTACCTCTGTCCTGTCATGCCCTCGTTTGGTAGTCTGTACTCAGCTGGAGTTCAAGACTGGTGGCATGTCACTGCAGAACAACATCATGGAATTAATCTGGGTTTGGATCAACATAATGGCTGTGACATGGCCAAATGTAATCCACATTTGCTTATCTTGTAAACTCATTCAGTCTGGCTTTATATTCTTTTCCATGGGGATAGGTATGGCTAGGAGAAAATGATGGTTGAAAACAAATGAGCATATATATTGTTTTACAGTCTAGAGCAATATAGTCTGCTACCAACAGAAAGAATTAGTATTATTTCTATCCGTCTATTGAGATATAAAAAATCCTACAGGGCAATGCAGTTGGAAGGGTGTAGGGGGGGAAATATTTTGTTGGAATGGAAGCTATATGAACTCTTATTTCAGGGGATTGTAAGGGAGTATGTTTAACTATGTCATAAGAATGAAAATGTTATAATATTTCAGAAGATCCTTCTACTAAATGACATGAAGATTATGCTTCCTAAATGTGAGGACAGATTTTTTACTTCACCTGATATCTGTTGAGTGCAGCAGAGCAAGACTGCAGAGGAGTTAGTTACGACTCACAGATTATAAGGGCAGTATTAGGGTGACCTTGGGGCTTGGCAGAGTTTAAAGCAGCATATGAAGTATATGAGCCATCTCCTGGAAAAGGAATGGCAACAATTTGCCAATACATTTAGCAGTCCCAAGCCCAGCCCCCTATTAAAGTGCCTGGAGAGAGCTGGTACTCCAGCAGATGGCTTTTAAGTCTCCTCACTGGGTGGTAAACCCTGGGGCCATGAGGAGCGAGAGGGGCAGCCTTCTAGCCCTGTGGTGTCAGAGCAATGTGAGATCTTTGACTTCCACGAGACCTTAAACACCCTGTCTAATGCCATTCCTTTGTGTCCAGCAGTGGGCTGTGGGGGAGGGAAATTATTGTCTATAATGAGCTTTCTTTTCATTTTAGAGAAACGGAAAAAAGTTAGTTGGAGTAGAAATAGACTTTTGTCAACAGCAGAAATGACCAGTAACATCCTTCATTCAATTTTATATTTTATGTCATTCTCTCTAATTTCTTTCCAGTGCTTTCTCTGCAGATTTTCCGTTCCAGTGGATTGTGATATAGTTATATATGTGTTTCTGATTTTACATTATATCATACTGACAGTTCATAAAGTGCAAAATACCAGTGAGACATTTTGGTAGGACATTTTAGCTTTGTTCTGACTTTGGGTAGAATGAAATATGTTCTGTGAAAAAGAGAATGTATAGAGGTAATCATCTGAAGTGATCTCTTTCAACAGAACTCTTAATTCCACCCTTTGTTTATATACGAAATAAACCTTTACAAGAGGTATGTGTTTGACAAGGAACTGGAACCTTTTCCGCTGCAGCATAGAAACTGCCATAGTGTACAAATATGTAGGATACAGAGTTAGACTATAAAAATGTAAAATCTTGTCAGTTTGGCTCACAGATGTCACTGATTGAGCTATGAAATGGAACAAGTTCAATGAATATACATCTGTCTTTTTCATGATCATGTTTCCAAGTTGTAAATTTTTCTGTGTATGCATTTCTGTAGAATGAGATGTCTCCTAGTGTGTGCATTTATGCTGATTTGTATTTCCCTTTCTCTATTTCCCTTGCTTATACGAAGAAGAGACATTATCTGTATGTCAAAGGAGAGTAGACTGACACATGTACTATTTTTACCCTTGTTTATGGGTTGTCAGGGGGCTGTGGGGCAGCAGAATGAGGCGAGGCTTGGGCTGCCCCATGAGGTGAGACACAGTCGGTTCCAGCTGGCTCCAGGGGCCAGCTCAGGATGGGGCCCAGCAGACACCTTGGGGCACCTGGGGGCACCCTGGGGGGGGAAGGGCAGAAAGTGCCACACAGAGAAAGAAGGAAGGATAAAAACACAGAAGAACAACAAACGGAACACCACGATTAGAGAGGAACAGGGGGAGAGGAGCACCAGAGCAAATGGAGGACACATACCAGGGCAGGTGAATAAGCCTGAAGAAGCCCTGAAGGAGCTGTGGGCTGTGGGGAGCCCACACTGAAGCAATGGAAGAATGTGAGGAGGAAGGAGAAGAAGAGAAATCACATTAACTTCTCCTAACTCTGTCCTTGATGATACTGATACCCACCTGCACCACTCCAGGACAGAGCAGAGGAGTCTGGAGTAAAGTACTGAAGGTAAACCAAGGAAAGGGGGAGGAAAAATGCTGTTTTTATGTGATTTCCTTCTTCCTGTCTACCTGAATATTTTAATTGACAATAAATAAAATTAATTTTCCTCAAGTGAAGTATGTCTTGCCTGTGACAGTAACTGACACAAAATCTGCCTCAACTTGTTGGGCAGAGAGGAACCTGATGAGGTTCAACAAGGGCAAGTGTGAAGTCCTGCACGTGAGGAGGAATAACCACATACATCAGTAGAGATTAGAGACTGACCTGCTGGAGAGGAGCTCTGCGGAGAAGGAATTGGATGTCCTGGTGGACAACAGGCTGGCCATGAGCCAGCAGTGTGCACTTGTGCCCCAAAAGGTGAATGGTACCCTGGGGTGTATTAAAAAGAACGTGGCCATCAGGTTGAAGGAAGTGATCTTCCCCCTCTACTCCTCTACTCTGCCCTGGTGAGACCACATCTGGCGTATTTTGTCCAGTTCTCCCCTGGTGCAATTTGAGGCCATTCTGTCTAGTCCTACCTCTAGTTATGCAGGAGAAGAGACCAACCTCCACCTCACCACAATCTCCTTTCAGGTAATTGTAGAGAGCAATAAGGTCTCCCCTAAGCCTCATCTTCTCCAGACTAAACAATCCCAGTTCCCTCAGCTGCTTCTCATAAGACTTGTGCTCCAGACCCTTCACAGCTTCTCTAACACACACTCCAGGGCCTCAGTGTCTTTCTTGTATTGAGGGGCCCCAAACTGAATGCAGTACTTAAGCTGCAACCTCACCAAAGCTGTGTACAGAGGGATGATCACTTCCCTGGTCCTGCTGGTTACACTGTTTCTGATACAAGCCAGGATGCCATTGGCCTTCTTGGCCACCTGGGCACACTGCTGGCAGCACTGTTCAGTGGAGAGAGTTGACTGACACCCCCAGGTCCATTTCTTCCATACAGTCTTCCAGCCACTCTGCCCCAAGCCTGTAGCACTGCCTGGGGTTGTTGTGGCCAAAGTGCAGGACCTGTCACTTGGTCATGTAGAACTTCATCCCGTTGGGCTCAGCCCAGCGATCCAGCCTGTCCAGATCCCTCTGAAGGGCCTTCCTACCCTCAGGCAGATCGACCTTTCCTCCCAGCTTAGCATCATCTACAGACTTACGGAGGATGCAATCAATATCTTCAACCAGGTGATCAATAAGGATATTGAAGAGGACAGTACTGATCCCTGGGGAACATCACTTGTGACCAATCACCAGCTCTGTCTGAGCCTGGGGCTCCAGCCAATTGTTTACTCAGCAAAGAGTGTACCTGTCTAAGCCATGGGCTGCCAGTTTCTTCAGCAGAAGAAAAGTATGAAATGCTTCACAAATTTGCATGTCATCATTGTGCAGGGGACATGCTAATCTTCTCTGTATTGTTCCAATTTTAGTGTATGTGCTGCCAAAGCAAACACAGAAGGGGCCTGGAGCATCTCATTTAAGAGGAAAGACTGAAGGACTGTTCCATCTGAAGAAGAAAAGTCTGAGAGGTGATCTCATAGTTTTATAAATATCTAAGACGTGGGAGTCAAGTTTATGGGGGCAGACTCTTTTCTATGGTGTACAGCAATAGAACAAGGGGCAGTGGGAAGAAACTGGAACACAGAAAGTTCCATGCTATCATAAGAAAAACTTATTTACTGTAAGAGTGATGATTCTTTGGAGTAGGCTGCCCAGGGAGGTTGTGGAGTATCCTTCTCTGAGATATTCAAGACTGATCTGTAGGTCTACATGTGTGATCTGCTGTAGGAAACCTGCTTTAGCAGGTGAGTTGGATTCGGTGATCTCTAGAGATCCCTTCCAACCTCTACAATTCTGTGATTCTGTGATCCATGAGCATCCTCATTCCCGTTTTTCTGACTTTGTGCTTGTAACTTCAGCTAAGCCCTTCAAAGCATCTTTAACTTTGTATACTAAAGCAATCTTAATGACATGATGGGTTTTAATTCAGGTACTAAAGCATACCAGAAACTATAGAACATGTTGTTATAATTTCCATAATTAAACTTAAATTGCTTTCACAAGTATTCTTAGAAGTATTCTTATGGCAAGTAACCTACTGTAGAGGCAAAAAGGCCTAATTATGTCATCTGTGGATCATAATAATTTGGCTTCATGCATACAGAATGTTCTCCCCACACGAAACTGATAAAAGGACTTCTAGTTTGATATACAGTGCTTAATATTAATGTTAAATCTAAACTGTTTGATATTATTTTCTCGGTAATTTTCACATTTGATTTCTGTATTTTCCTTTCTTAATATTTTCTTGTAAAAAACACTTTTTATGAAACCCTACATATATCCTAAATTAAAGTGAACTTCAAGTGTGTCACTTTGAAGCCCGATTACAATTGACTTTCCTAAAACAAACAAAATTATTACAGTTTTTTAGTATATAAAAAAAGAATTTCTCCAATGTTCTTCTCTGTTTATATCATAGACCATACCAAAAGGCTATTATACGCATCTTGTATACTTAAGACATTTTGACTTATCAAACTCAGACAAACATTTGGAAATACAAGTTTTGTTTTTTTTTTTTCTGTTGTTTGCTTCTTTCTTTTTGTCTTTGATTCCACTGTTAATTACTGTAGAAGAACAAAGGAAACTAGATTGCTCTATCTTTGGCTATCAAACAAGTAGCTTATTGTCACACTGTATATTGGAGATTTCAAAATAAAAGCATGAGAAAAACAGAGACTTTAGTTAGCAAATGGTATATAGAATCATAGAATCATTGAGGTTGGAAAAGACGTATGAAATCATCTAGTTCAACCATCAGCCCATCACTGCCATGCCCACTAGCCATGTCCCTAAGTGCCATGTCTACACATTTCTTCAACACCTCCAGGGACCATAACTCCACAGATTCCCTGGGCAGCCTGTTCCAAAACTAGACTACTCTTTTGGAGAATAAAATTTTTCCTAATATGCAACCTGGACAAATATAACTTTTGTGAGACTCATCACAGACTGCAGTACAATATATTTTTCCAAATAAAGCACTCTCTTGCTTGCAGCCAACTATCCAATTTTATTGCTGAGCACAATACCATATGATATGGGATATCCCCTTGGTGAGTTTGGGTCAGTTTTCTCCCAGCTCCTTGTGCACCCCTAGCCCCAAGTCAGCTTGAGCAGCTGAAAAGGTCCTGACTTAGTGTAAGCACTGCTGAGCAACAGCTAAAACATCGGTGTGCTATCAGCATTGCTTTTTTCTCGTAAATCCAAAGCATGGTATCATACCATCCACTATGAAAAAAATTATTTCAGTCTAAACCAGAACAATATCCACTCCCTTATTCCATACCACTTACATCATGCTCAGCCCCCACACTTTCCAGTACATATCGATTAATTACCACCTTTCCTGTCTTTTGATGCAAAAACACAGTTATCATTTCCTCTTTGGGCCACCCCTGTAAAACATCAGTTAAATTTGTTTTGTCCATGACTTCAAGATCCATTTTTCATAGCAGTCCTTCAGGACAGGAAAGATGCCGTATTATGGTGGATTGTTGCATGCTAAAGTTAGTCCTGGTTCTATCACCACTGTGCTTTGCTTGATTCCATCAGAATTCATTCTTCAGTCATCTGGGTGACTCTAACTGTAAGTCCATCAATATGACATATAGACACCATACTAGTGACGACGTACAGCATTATATAGCAACTAGCATCATACAGTTCTAATAATCGTCTGTTCTCACCCAATATCAAATGGCTCCAAGTGGGGCCATTCTCCCTGGTTATGGTGTAGAGAATAGTTTTTACATTTGTTCTGCTTGGTCTGGCCCAAAGACTACTTCATCAAGATTTAGACTAAAATATTTCCTTCAAGGTGAGAATGTAATGTGTAATTTCAATTGCTGATTTTTAAATTGTTTTAAAACTTTTTAATGCACCTTAGCCCTAAAAAAAAAAAGTATAATTCACTGAGCTTACTGAAAATGAAAGAATTTTACTTTTGTCATACTTTTTTTTTTTGTAATTCTTTTAAAAAGAGCTCATTCTATAATTAGTTGTACAAAAAGCCAACCAAACAAGTGAATTGTATGGATCATCTTCTCAGGCCAATCCAGTCCAGCATGAAGAAGCATGATAATGATAGAAAGTTATAGAATCATAGAATTAGCTAGGTTGGAAAAGACCTACAAGATCACCTAGTCCAACCATCCACCTACCACCAATAACCCCACTAAACCATGTCTCTCAACGCTATATCTAAATGTTCCTTGAACACCTCCAGGGACGGTGACTCAACCACCTCCCTGGGCAGCCCATTCCAGCCCATTCCAACGCCTGACCACTCTTTCAGAAAAGCAGTGTTTTCTAATGTCTAGCCTAAATTTACCCTGGTGTAACTTGAGGCCATTCCCCCTCGTCCTGTCACTAGTTACAAGAGAGAAGAGGCCGACCCCCAGCTCACTACAACCTCCCTTCAGGTAGTTATAGAGAGCGATAAGGTCCCCTCTGAGCCTCCTCTTCTCCAGACTGAACTATCCCAGCTTCCTCAGCCACTCTTCATAAGGCCTGTGCTCCAGACCCCTCACCAGCTTCATCACCCTCCTCTGAACACGCTCCAGGGCCTCAATGTCTTTCTTGGAGTGAGGGGCCCAAAACTGGACACAGTACTCAAGGTGGGGCCTCACCAGGGCTGAGTACAGAGGGACAATGACTTCCCTACTCCTACTGGCAACACTATTTCTGATACAAGCCAGGATGCCATTGGCCTTCTTGGCCACCTGGGCAAGATATAATTCTTATTTTTCCTCCTTTTTTACAAAAATGTGAGTCGAAGTTATTGGGGAACTTTTGTGAATGTTGTGTGGGTATAGTTTCACAAAGAAAGAGTGCACTGACCACATGGAGCAGCAAAATTTTGTGACATTTGGAGATGCTGCACCAGGCGAGCTTATTCCAGCTGGTCACTGACTCATAGAGACCACATAATTGTTTATTGTTAGCATGGTGCTACAGGGGAGGCCTTTGCTATAGTGCTTTATGTCTTCTCGCTAGAGCAGGGGGCCTGCCTGCTAATCTCTGACAGAATTCCTCCTACTGCTATCTGCAAGCTGTATAGCACACAGGCAATGGGCTCTTTCTGTTTGGTGGTAAACATCCTGGCCCTGGGAGATCTCCAATTCTGGAACAATGGGACTGCGATCCTTTGCCTTTCTGTATATGAAACGTGTTAATTCACTGTTTCAAATGGCTGTATAATAAAGTTTTATATCCAAACTCTGGATAGCAGCCTTAAACACTGTCAGTAGCAGCATATTTTCTCTGTTTTCTATTTGAGGCAAGCTTTGCCTCCAGTAGGAAGATTAAAAAAAAAAAGGAAAAAAATCTTTATGTTGTATTCTGATATGGCCTATGTAATTTTTGCTTTGTATTGTAAATTCTTTGGAAGAGGAATCACATGTTAGCTAGTTCTAGTGCTTTAAAAAGTATGTTTACATTATTATCAATATATCAAAATATAAAGAATAGTGCAGACACAAATATCTTCACTAGCCCCAGAAAGTCACAGGTGTTTACTGTATAGCAAACTGACAAATTCTGGGATCATGCTGACAGAGCAGAGATTGTTTAGAAAACAAATTCTATTCTGAGATTTCTGGTTGAACCGATAGGGAAGAAATGATTGTAAATAAGTGCAGCTTTTTGATGGAACACCCACGCAAACTTTTTTTCAGTCTCACTGGAAATTGAGGAAGATCACTTAAATTTGGAAAGACTTAAGTAATTCAGATGTAGACAAGAAATACATATTTCAAGACCATTATAAAAAATAAGTACTAGTGTCATGGTTTTATGATTTTTGGTTATTGGTATTCCACATCATAACATGATGTAGTGTATGTACCTGGTTCTCAGAAGAGAAGGACTACTACATTTCCCAGGGGACTTTGCGACCCTGTTACAGTTTTCCGGTCAGAGAGAAAGATAAAAACTCGCATATCATGAGACCTCGCTCTCTCTTTCCACCTGTCTCTCGTCCCAGCAGCATTTTGCTCCCCAGCCGTCTTATCATCGGTATTAGAGTAAGGCCTACTTTAGTTTTGGACACTCTCTCTCACTGTATTGGATTTATCAGCTTAAATTGTAATTATATTGTATTATAGTGTGTTATTTTGCGTTCTGATATCTTATTTAGTAAATTAGTTTGTTTCTCCTCTGATTGTTGCCGCTGCTTTGTTTTTAGGGCCATCTCCCTACCCTTTTTCCCTTTTTCCCTTTCATGGGGCATGGGTCCATGGGCCCCCCGCCCCATTCGTTATGGAACCAGGCCAAATGCCCATAAAAGAACATACCAGTATGTTCATAGCCGATGTTATACCCATCTACAACAAAGATGGAAGAGAAGATCCAGGAAACCACAGAACTGTTAGTTTAACCACAGTCCCAGGATAAGTTATGGAGATGATTGTCCTGGGGGATATTGAAAGGAAGTGGAAGAACAAAGCTGTGGTCAGGCATAGTCAACACGGGTTCATCAAGGTAAAGTCCTGCCTAAGTAATTTGATCTCCTTCTACAATAAGATCACTTGCTTAGTGGCTGAAGGTAAGGCAGTGGATATAATCTTTCTATATTTTACAAAGGTCTTTGATAAACATCTCACATGGTATCTTTCTGGACAAATTGTCCAACAAACAGGTGAGACAATCAGGTTCGTGCTATGCTAGGCAATGAACTGGCTTGATAGAACTCAAAATGTTGTAGCAAATGGAGCAATGTCTGGCTAGTGGCCAGACACTACCAGTGTTCCTCAGTTCTCAATTCTGGGGCCAATCCTGTTCAACGTTTGTATCAATGATCTGTATTCAGGAGTGGAATGAATCCTCAGGAGGTGTGCTAATCATACTAACTTATGTGATACTGTTGGCTTCCTGGAACAATGAGAGGCTTTGCAGAGAGATATAGATAGGTTGGAGCACTGGGCAATTGGCAGCAGCGTGCAGTTCAGCAAAAGAAAGTGCATCTGAGATGTAGTAATGCCAGACACAGGTACAGACTGGGAGATGAGTGGCTGGAGAGCAGCTCAGCAGAAAGGGATGTGGGAGTGCTGGTGGCAGCAGGCTCAGTGTGAGCCAGCAATGTGCCCAGGCAGCCAACAGGCAAACCATGTGTTGGAGCGCATTAAACACAGTATAACCAGCTGATCAAAAGAGGTGATTTCCCTGTTGTTGATGCAGCCTCACCTTGAATATGGTGTGCAGCTCTGGGTTCCATGGTATAAAAAGGATGTTAAGCTACTTCAATGCACGCAGAGGGCAACAGAACTGGTAAAAGGAAGGCATGTTCTATCAGGAAAGTGAGGCCACTTTGTTTGTCTAGTCTGGAGAAAAGGAGCCCAAGAGGTGACCTCATTGCTCTCTACAAATTCCTGAAGAGGAGAAGTGTAGAGGAGGGGCTAGGCTCTTCTCCCTGGTACTGATGACAGGACAGATGAAAACTGTTGTACCAGTGGAGGCTAAGAGAGGGCATTACGTTGAATTTCTTTATTTTGAGGTGCTCAGAAATTGGAACAAGCTTCCTAATGAGGTGGTTGATACCTCATACTTGTCAGCGTTCAAGAAGCATTTGAATAATGTCCTTAATAATCTGCTTTAACTATTCGTTAGCCCTGAAGTGGTCTTTTAAGACCCTTTCTAACTTTTCTGTTTTCTTTTTGCTGTTCTGTTCCATTCCATTCCATTCTATTGTAGTTTTCAGCAGCTCTGTGGAAATTCCTTTAAAAATTATCGGATAATCAAAAGCAAATATCTTTGGGAAAATGTATTGATATGTTAAATATAGTAAATGCTAAGTCATAGCAAATTCATCTAAATCTCCCCGAAACCTCTGTGTCAACACCCTAGAAAACTAAATGCTGAGAAACACTTAGTTGAACATACAAAATTAAAAGAATATGATAGTGTCCTGAGCAACCTGATCTAGTGGGTGGCAGCCCTGCTCATGGCAAGGAGGTTGGAACTGGATGATCTTTAAAGTCCCTTCCAACTCAAGCCATTCAAGGCTATTATGAAATTTCTAACATACCAGAAAAATAGGTTTCCTAGACTATTAAAACTGATACTGTCTTAGCAAAGTTCACAAACATCTACCAGTGGTGCACTTTCCTTAAATTTATCAATCCTGATATTATGTCTAAATTTATTAGAGAAGTGAAGAGCTTAAATGAGAGAAAAGTTTTGAGAAGGTAGGATAATCATTATTTCTTTCAAAATATAGACTAGCAGCTAAGCCCCTAAGGTGAGATTTAGAGCAGCCATATTTCCTACACTTAATTATTTCATTGCATGTCTTCATTTTTAGGAGTTACTAAGTCAGTGGTTTTAAAGGAAGCACTGATGAAGGCTGCGTGTCTACAAGTCTGTTCTAGGAGGTGTAACTGTTGTGCTGGAAATAAAAAATAAAGCTACAGATAGTATTATACTGCTAATTCCTCCTAAGATCTGAACTGACAGTCATAGCTGCAGAGGCTGGCTCTTCTCCATCCCTCATTGTGTCTCTAACAGGAGTCCAGCATATTTCTACTGCCCAGAGTGCCCTTCAGGGAGCAGGTCATCTTTGCTGCAGGGAGTAGTGTAATTGGGGAAGTGTCAGTATCACAGGAGAAAAAAAAGAAAAAAAAAGTAGCAAGACTATCACCTGCTTCAGGTGTTTTGTGTTTTAATCAGAAAAAGCAAAAGGCAGTTTATTGCTTTGTTGGGGGCAGGGGGTGGAGTGAGGGCTGTGTGTGTGTGTGTGTGTGCGCGCACGCGCGTGTGTGTGTGTGCGCGCGCGCGCGTGTGTGTGTGTGTGAGCAGTTTAACATTTTTTTGTAGTTTTTTTTGTGGGAGGGCTAGATTAAGCATAGCCTGTTCCCTTTTTTCATAGAAAATGTCAGAAATGTCACTACTGCATTTGTTATTTTCTTACAGTGTGTCAGCTTCTGCAGGTAACTGCAATCCTCTGCTCTTCACAGAGCAGTGAGTGCTACTAGAAGGGCTAGTACAAGATGAAGATTGCTATCCTTCCCCATCTCTTCTCCATTAGTAACATTATGATTATTTTATGTTAATGCATATATATTTATTAGCATTTTATTACACTGTGCAGGCTCTTAAGTCTAGCAGAAGGACAGCATCCTGTACTTCAGGAATTGAAAGATAAAAGACATAACAACTCCATGAGCACAATATAGTGCAAGACTGAGACTTGTAAAGATGAAAGCAGGAAAGAACCTGGCAATTGAAAATAACATTTTATTTTCTTTAATAGCAAAACCAAAACATCCATAAAAGATGGCCTTAAGTGGACAAGACACAAGATAGGTGACCTTTTAGCTTCTGAAGCACCAACCTTTGATTGTATTTTCAAAATTAACCATGGTTGCCTCAAATTTTTATACTTCTTATAATCCAGGTTGTTGGTTACATTATGTTTGGTACATCTCTGGGAGGACAATATGTTGTGTTTAGGTTTTTTCTGGCTGTAGTACACTAGGTAAGATGCACTTCATAAGAAGGCTGCAGAAGAATATTTATATGTGATTGAATGCCAAACAATTATATGTTCCAGAAGAGTAAAGATTCTTTACCATATGATTTTGTGGCACAGCAAAGAAGTCCAAATCCTTTAGGTCTACTACCACAGTAAAGTGCAAAGAAAGTTCAAAGGGTCTGATAGGATCTGTAGTGCCAAAGTTTAGTATATTTTGGAGTGAAATAACTAGCAACAGATTGTATCACTTTTTTTTTTTTTTTTTTTTTTTTTTTTTTTTTTTTTTTTTTTTGCTGCAGGCATGGATTTACTGTGAGACTGTGAGATTTTTTTTTTCCATAGCAATGTAGGCTATTAGTATGAAGCCTACTACTGTGGTTGAAAAATCTAATTAGCTGTCAAAAATATATAAAAAAAAGGTTCTTCAACTGTGATTTAGGAAATTCAATATAAACAAACATCTGCACAGAGTAGAAAAAAAGCAACAAAATCCCATTTAAACATTCAGGAAAGGATAAATCATAAAGTATATATATTTGTTGTTCCAGATCTTTCAGAATATATGCAGTTCGTTCCATGTGAAAGAATGGATTTAAAGCAGATAAGTTCTCTAAGAGCATGAAACCTTTTAAAGATCTGTAGGTCATTACACATATAGGTACATATAGGTAACTATCATTGTAATTTCATTTTTGGATGAAACTGATAATAAATGATCTCTCAGGTTGGTTTAATTGTTCAATGCTTATGCAGTACCATTAATGATTCCTGTGACATGTTCTACTTGATTAGAACCTAGTATTGTTATTTATTGATAGGAACATTACTACTAATATGAGTATGAAGGTAACAGTGATGAAATTGTTACATTAACATAGCAGAATTCTCAGCAGTATGATTGTGTGCGCATAGGAAGAATGTTAATTCTAATTAATTGTTAATGTTTAATGTTATTAAAAAGGATTTCAGAAAATTCAGCTGAAAAATCCTGTCTCAAGATCAGGAGAGAGGAATTTTCTCACTTGCTCTCTTCAAAGGAAAGGTTTACTAAGCCTTTCAAGCTGCAAGCAACTGTCTCTTCACCTGAACCACTTGTTGTAGAAGGCGTGTCACAGATCTCGGTCTGTAACGCGGAAAGCCCTTCCCCATATGCTTGGTATTGGTTCACCTAAATACTTGAACCTGTGTCGTGGACACAGGGGGCTGTGCTTCTTTGTTTTCATAACAAGGGGCAAAACAACTCCATGTATGGCCTTTCGGAAGTGACAGGTCAGAAGCGGGAGATTCAATATGATTGGCCAGGAGCACCGCGTGAGCTTCTGGAACAGTCTAGTAAAAAGATAAGATATACTATATATTTCTTTAGCTTTTACCAATAAACGCCATTTTGCTGCTCATCATATTGATGCTGTGTGTGGTATTTGGCCAGGACCGAGTTTAGGTTCCTTTCGTGCAAGAACAATACTAAAAGGGTCGCTGGAGTTCGGTAACAACCACTTATCAAACTAATGGTCCACTTCAAGTCATTTTGCCTAACTACAGTCCATGGCAATAAAGACGTTTCTGTTTTATCTGGACATTTATTTAAAACACTGAAAAATGTGTTATTTCCTTTCTAATGTTTCTCTTTGCTCTTCAAGGCAAGATTCACACTGACTTTGAGGATAGCTTTAGTGCAAGTTGACCCAAACTGATATTTCTGCTTCATACCACAAGAGAAATTCCTAAGAAAAAAAAAAAACAAAAAGTACTTGAAAAAAAACAGATAAACTGTGGTTTGGAGAAACAAAATTTGGGAGCTTGTTATTCACATAGTGTTCCAAAAAAAAAAAAAAAGAGAAAAAAAGATTTGATACCTAATGCTGATCAACATGTGTTAAATATGCCTACCTTTCACAGAACTGTAATGCTCATAATGGTATTGTAAAGTGGTTGTTGAGGATTCAGCTCAAAAACACTTTGCTCATAATGCAGTGACCCTGGCCACTTCATATCAGGCTTCAAATTACTCATATTGATCAACAAAAAACTACGGTGAGATTTTTAGAAATTACTTGGGAACCTATATTCTTTCGACTTACGCTCATAAAATGGGAACTGGCAGTATTAATTATTCTAGTCACCATTAAAAACTTATAGAACAAGCCTTTGTACTAACAAGATATGTGAGCTTAGAAATATTATCAACCTGTTTCAGATACACATTGCCATACTTTGTTAACTGAGATACTCATTAGAATGAATATAGCATGAATCTTCCTTTTAAAATCTGGATTCAAATAAGTAGTGGTTCTAGAGTAACTGTAGTTTGAAAAATAGTTAGTGTTTCTATACAGTGCTATTTTAACTACACGTTTTCCTATTTCATTTCTTTAATGGTTCTTGATTTTTGGCTTTGTTAAAAGACAATATATCTTTTATACTTTTTCCAATTAAAATTAAATACTCTCCTTTAAATAAAGCAATTATTGATCAAATAAATAAACATAAAAATGTCTCTTTGTCAAGAATACCCAAATTTCTCATATAATTCGTTCAGAACTGAAGAAAACTAGGTCAGGTGATGGCTATTACCTTCAGATGAGTGCACAAAGAGAGAGCAAATCTGAGGAACAAAAAATAGGTTTTAATGAAAAAGAAGTAATTCCACAAGAAAATTTCAGTGTTTGTATGTTTAAATTATACTATAGCAATAAATCTTCTTTTATCTCAAAATATATGCAGAACATTTAGAAAAATGGAATCTGTAGTTCACAAAATAATTGATGCAAGAAGTTGTCAGTGACTGACCTCCTCTGTGCTTTGCCTTGCTTAGCAACATCCCTTAGCAACGACAGATTATTAGCACATATCATCAAATAGGAGAGAATAATAGGCAACCAAATGCTAATCATTTTTGCATCAAATAAGAGGTGCGTGCTCCTTAAAGACTAGTTTTTTTTTTTCATTTTTATCAAGTCACTATTCATCTAGAGCCTTTTTTTTTTTTTTTTTTTTTTTTTGCTGAATATTTAGCTATTTAAAAAAAATGCATATTTCTTGTTTTGGTTCCTCATGTTTACACATTGTGTCAATAAATACTACATAAATTGTTCTGTGGTCTTTTTTTTTTTTGGCGACCATTGGCTCTGTGGCCCTCTACAGTTATTACCTCATGTATAGCATTAAGTCGTACTGATTTCATTTCAGACTCTAGAATGTCTGAATCAAAAAATTTAATTATATACTTCATTTTTTTTTATCTGTTCTTGATAATTTAATGTCAAATATATTCTCCGTACATGCAGGAGGTGCATAGCTTGTACCAGTTTTCTGCAATAAAAAAGAAAAAGGTTTGCAACTGTGAAAAAAAAACAAACCTAGTTTTAATACAACTTGAAGACATGATGAAATTCCTTTTTGCTCATAGTTTACCAGGTAAAAACAGTAGGCAAAAAATGTTTTATAGGATTTTCCTGACTGGCCTTGAACTGCTGATGTGAAATAGTGCCCTGAGTGCAAGTAGAGGTGCGTGACTCAGCTCCAGCAAGGGGAGATGCATCAGGGTCCATGATAAGCTACAATGTAGTCAGTCCAGAGAGAAGCTATCAGCTAACCTTGAAAGCGTTCACTCTGCTCCCCCCTGCACAGTCTAACAGGATTTCTCTTCTACCGTATATAGCTTTTTTGAAGAGTAGTGTCACTCTTTAACTATTTTGTAAAAATTGAATCTATCCACCATCCTACATATGAGCTGTCTGTTTGCTTTGTTTCTGTAGTAAAATGTAATTTTTGGAACTGAGTACAGTGAACTCACTGCTACATGTAATCACAGCTAGTTGCTTTTTGATGTGAAGAAAAATCCTCTGATTTGAAAATGTGTATCAGTAAATACTAATTCTTCTGCTTAATTCCCAGGGCTCTTTTTCTGTATACTAATTACAGGAAATGGACACAGAAGTCATACCAGTACAATCTGCAGTGTGCTTAAATAATTAAAAAATCTCTTATTTAATTTTTGGAGAAATGGGAGAAACTGAATGATCTAATGTGTTTCTTTAGTATGTACAAAAAAATTCTTTATTAGTTTCCATAACTACATTTTATTTTCAGGAACAATGTTTATGTTATATCTGTATTCAAATGTGATGAGTACAATTGAATACAGATATGATCAACCAGATGATTTTCTATACTGAAAGTAAGAGAGAAAAAAAGAATTTTTAATGTTTCATGACTCTAATATTAAACAGCAGAACAAGTACTAGCAAGAGCTGTCTGCTGGAGAACAGTCTGTCTATTACAACAGCTGCTCTGTTGCAGCTAGTATGCTTTTTAAGAAGTAGTGCTGTTGTCCAATAATACAGGAACATTTGAGTTTCTCAGGGCCTGGCTAGGACAGAACCGTGGCAGCCCTCTAGAGGTCAGGTTATGAATGCTGCTGCTTAACTGAAATAAGACCTTTCTGTTTTAAGAACCAAGGACTAATGCTCAGCTCATTAACTTCCACATCTAAATTAGACTGCCCAGTTTCACTTTCTGGACACTGTGGTTTTCTATCACCAGTCAGAGATGTTTGATAGCCGTAGCAAATGACTGCACAGACCTTGTAGAATAAAACTTCAAAATCATCATTCTGCTCTTCAGCTGGAACAAAGTAGATGGAGGTTAAATAAAACAAAAGAGAAAGAAAAAAAAAAAGCTATATCACTGCTTGAACATTTTCATACCTTGTGAGAACTTGGTGATTTCAGATGGGATCTTCTCAACATCTCAGCGAACAGGACATCTCCATGAAGTCTTCCCTCGCCCTTGCTCTTGCACAATCTCTGTCCTATTTGCTGTTACATAAATCCTCTCTCTATCCAGCTTTTCCCTGTGAACTTCTGAGTTTTCCCAAGTTCCTATATTAATATTGAACCTTCTTGATTTTTTTTTGCCACTTCTGAAACCTTTGAGAAGATGAGAAAAGTGAGAAAAAGAAAAGCAAAAGCTTGATATTAGAAATCCACAATTTTTTTTTTGTTTGTTTGTTTATGGCCTATGATATGTCTTATAAAAATATATCATTGTACAGTTAAGGAACATAGGCCGTATTGCATGCATAAGAGAGTAGAATTTTGTTGGACATAGAACTTTAAATTAAATTTAAGCATTTGACATTATAATTTGGCTTAGGTAAGAGCACTTGGAGCATTAGGTCCAGCTCTGGGCTCCCCGGAGCAAGAGAGACATGGAGCTACTGAAGAGTCCAGGGAATGCCCAGAAAAATGACAAAGGGACTGTAGCATCTCTCCTATGAGGAAAGCCTGAGGGACCTGGCTGGGACTAAGCCCAGCAGAGAGAAGGCTCAGAGGGGATCTTACTAATGGTATACATACTTGATGGGAGAAGGTGCAAAGATGTAGCCAGGCTCCTTCCAGTTGTGCTCAGTGCCAGGAAAAGAGGCAATAAGCACAAACTGGAACACTGGAGATTCCATCTGTATGTTCAGAAGCATTTATTTACTGTATGGATGACTGGGCACTGGCACAAAGAAGTTGCCCAAAGAAGTGGTGATCTCTATCCCTGAAAATACTGAAAAACTACCTGGGCATGGTCCTGGGCAAGTGACTCTAGATGGCCTTGCTTGAGCAGGAAGTTGAACCAGATGAACTCTTGGGGACACTTCCAACCTCAGCAATTCTGACTCTGTAATTCTATGAAACTACAAATCATATAATTAATTGCCAGACACAGAGGCAAATCAGATCTTATTTCATATTGTTTGTAAGGTTTTTGATTTTTGCCTTACTTTATTGGAGTGTTATATGTGGCTGTTTTGAGCTTCCATCTGTGACATCAGTGGAGATTGTTATTGTGTCTTTAATATTATAAAATTCTCTGTTCCTCCAGAAAAACTGAAAATAAATGTTTCCTAGAATGAGATTAATCATTTTACATAGAGTCAGTATATTCCTAAGATAGGAAATGGTCTTAAAACTATACTTGCCGTAGCTCAGCTGCTGACATTTTATAATTATCAGCTTTCTATTTAATTAGCATGTTTCAATGCATTTTATTAGTGAGTTACTGACGAGTAAACAAATGAATGGTTTATATTGTTTCATTGATAACACACACTTAGTGCATTGTTAACTTGATAAAATGTCTCCAGGGTACTGATACTGGAATTCTGTGCCTATCCATTTCAGCCCATGATGACTGAAGCTGTATTGTACAAAATGATCTTAGCTGGTTAGAGAATCTCAGCACTGAGTACGGTGCTTGGAAGCAGAAAGGATATTTGTATGAGGAAGTGAAGGGCATGCTGGGTCATTGCCAGGAGATCTTCCCTGGGAGAACAGGCAAGAGTTGTACTTATTTACCTTTCTTTCATTTAATGTCTACATCTGCCACAAAATGTGTTTAATAGATAGAGATGATCTAGTACCTTGCTATGTTTATTTGTGCAACAGGAAATCCTTGTAACCATTGAAAAACTGACCAGCTCTATTTATGGGAACTTGGGAAAGACCAGCAGCCTGTAATGACAATTGAGTTGCAGTTTTTAGTGCCTTCAGCTCCAACCAAAAACAAAACAAAACAAAACAAACAAACAAAAACAAACAAGCAAACAAACAAACAAAAAAAAACCCTACAGCAGTAGTAGCTTGTAGAAAATCTACCAAAATATAGGTCAGTACCTGCGCCTTTCTGGTGAAGCTTCCTCTTGGAATTTCTGGTAAGAAATGAGTATTTTGTCTCATGAATGAGATTTTATCTTCTAGTAAGAATGGAGTACTTCATGCACCTTCTTGGATTAGAGATTCACTTTCATTTTTTGAACATGAAAAACCTTAAAATAGGCAAGTTAAATAGACCACCAGCATGACTTGGGCATAATAAAAAGGTCCTAGATACACTCAGCATTCTTTCCTGAGATACGAAGAAGCCTCCGCTTAATTTTAGATGAGTATTTTCTATGAGAATGTGACTAGTTACAGTGTTCAGCATTCACAGTACGGTAAAAGCACATCTTCATTAGAGATGTTAAGTATAACTTGGGTCAGTGAAAAGCTGACCTATGTGTTGGTCCTACTAATGCCAGGGGCAGTCTTTCCAGCCTCAACAAAGTTCAGCAAAGGATTTAATCATATTTCACTTAAAGGACCTTAGTTTTCTCATTGCCTTCAGTAGGTTTTCAGCTATATTGAACATACAGACATAAGTGTTCTCACAGGACTTTAAGTTTGCTTTAACCAGTTTCCTCATTCTACACAAAATTCAGGTTTAGCACATTGTGTTATAGTGTGTTTGTTCTGATGTTAAGTATAAAGTGTATTTAATTGCTATTAATGTTATGCTATATTCATTGTTTTTTTTTCTTGTGTGGATGGCAAATAGATGAGCTTGTAATGGAAAAACTTTCAGTAGCTTCCTTGGAGCTCAAGTTTATTCAGAGATATTAAAGCACTCCACTTTAAAAAATCAATTGAATTACATGAAGTGCCATGTAATCATTTTGCTAAGCATCTTCCCTAGATGTACACTAGTAATCTCCAGCTGAGATATCTTCAGTCATCCATAGACTATACTAGAGCCAGTAGTCCAAAGATCTAAGATATATTACATCTTATTCTTTACAGTGCAATAACTCAGACTCTGATATACCAGTTATATCCTCAATACATAAGAACATCCCAAAAATACCCTAATGCTATAATGCAGTGCTTCCAAAGGAAACAGCTTTGGGAATCCCTGCCTTCTAAATCTCGAGAGAGAGTGTTCGTGTTCAGGGTGATAGTGATGAAAATCCAATGAGAAGACATGTCCCAGCCACAAAGCTTCCAAGCTTTCAGGATCCTGCAAGGCAGCCATCTTGATGTACTGCCTTTTCACATGCCTAGAATTTTGTGCTACATTGGGAAGAGACTTAAATATTTTCTTGGATTTGCCTGCCTTGTCAAATACTGAGGTAGAGGAGATCATGCTTTTGAAATCAATTGGCTTCAAATTTTCATCCTGCATATCATAGTTCTTTGTTTAGAGCAGCTAGAAATAACATCATTCTAAGGACAGTTTTTGAGTTCCTGCACCTATACATTTTGAAAGATCAGTCTTTCTCGGTACTCTGATTTTTTAGCCTTAGCTTTTATTTAATGCTGATTTCAATTTAAATAAATCCTTTCATAGTTTCTATTGTCAGATTAGACATCCAATCCTCACTTTGTAAATAATAACCTTCTTTTCCATAAACTCCTTGGTTTGGTCCAGTGTTTACGTTATAGCAGAGAGGCCATTACCATGTCACAGTATGCAATTCTGTTGGTATTATCTTTTTACAGGAGCAAATACCTGTGTAAATAGTTGTGCAGAAAAATGTTTTTGAGGTATGTGGATGTTACCTCTGAGCACTATGTTTAAACTACTCTAAAGACATTTCCCACTTCTGTTCTTGGTGAATTTGAATGGAAGTTGTGAAAGTATATGGCCACCTTTATTCTTTGTCCTTCAGCATTTTTGCTACAAAATAATTTTCTGGGATGTTCCACAGCAAAACATGCTCAAAATACTGAAACAGTAGTAAATATAAATTAACCATCTAGATAAATGTAGCCTTTACTGGAGTATAATGACAAGAGGCAGACAACAGGAGGCAAGACAAATGAATTAACAGTATCCATCATATCTCTTTAGCTCAAAGAATATCACTAAGAAATACAGATGTTCTTGTCAATCACACCTTTGTCTCAATCTGACTAAAACCTTCCACCTACATTAGAAATCCATTAGCCATGCTGCTTTTATGACAAGTTCGTCACTCCATGAGGGGGGAATTTTCCCACTTTTTATCAAATTGTTCTTAGACTCCATTTTTGTGTTTATTTTACATGACAAACTGAGACCACTGAGCTGTCTGTGTGCAATGATTTAAGGCAACTCAAACAAGGCCAAGCAAAATAGATGATCACTATGAATAATTCATCAGTTTTCTCCTCAGACATGGGTGAGGCCAGACTACTGATGGTAGGAAATGTTTTTGGCTATGAGGGTATCATGAAGATTTGAAATTGTAGTAAATAAAAGGAAATCAACTTAGAGCTTGACAGATGAGTTGAAATGATTAAGTTATTGAAAAATAATTATGTCACTGAGTACAGAGTGATGCATTGTCTCAAACTCGTATTTGAAAGAAAGAATTTTGTACTAATTGGTGACAGTGGGCATCTAATCTTGGGAATTTTAAAATAAGATTTTCAGAGAGAACATTTCACTTTTGGAAAATTAGGTTTCATGGGGATTTCAAGCTTAATATCATAGGCTATTTTTGAATCAAATTTGTCCTGCTTTTATTTTTATTTTCTAATGACAAGTGACTGGAAAATTATATTTTATTTTATAATATAGGTTCAATTTAAAAAATGTCCTTAAGCACTTTTAAAGACTATGCCCTCTGTATGTTTCACAAGAAATACAATAAAATTAGCAGTGGAATTAAGAGAAAGTTTTTTGCATAAATGATAACTTGTTTTTAGTAGATTTTGAGTAATATTCAAAGAAGATAAAATTACATTTCCAAATAGGATTTGATGCATTAAAAAGGTTTATGAATGCTGTTAATGAACTCAGAGAATTAGTAGTATGTGTTTTCTGTAGTGAATAGAAAACTTAGCTATACGCTTAGGAAGAATGAGTATTATTGAGTAATTACTAGAATATTAATATTAAATGTGCAGAGATAACTATTGTCAGCGGTTTACAGGTTGGTTCAGCCTGGTTCTGTGATGAATGGGGAGGGGGCCATGGACCCTCACCCCAGAAAAGGGAAAAAGGGAAAAAGGGAAAGGAGATGGCCCTAAAAACAAAGCAGCGGCAACAATCAGAGGAGAAACAAACTAATCTACTAAATAAGATATCAGAATGCAAAATAACACACTATAATACAATATAATTACAATTTAAGCTGATAAATCCAATACAGTGAGAGAGAGTGTCCAGAATTAAAGTAGGCCTTACTCTAATACTGACAGTGAGACGGCTGGGGAGCGAGATGCTGCCGGGACAAGAGACGGGTAGAAAGAGAACAGGTCTCAGGATATGCGAGTTTTTATCTTTCCTTCTGACTGGAAAACGGTAACAGGGGAGCAAAGTCCCCTGGGGAATGCAGTAGTCCTTCTCTTCTGAGAACCAAGTACACACACTATATGACGTTATGATGTGGAATACCAATAACTGAAAATCATAAAACCACGACAACTATGAAATTAATAAGCAATCTTCCATAAAGATTTCAGATATGCAGAAGGCATCATGAACATGCAAAAGATCTGTCAATGACATCTTAGGGTGTTGTTGTTAAATAAATTAGCGTGTGTCCATATCCCTGTGCCTAGTGCCTGTCTACACTGTAGACACCCAGAGTAGTTCAGTGGAAGGCCTTATATTAGCTCACGCCTAGTGGTGTGCAAAGGTGGTTATAGTGATTATGAACCCGAGATGTCCTATCTGTTTGGAGTGCATATGGATTTACCAGATTGGCCAGGCTGACTCAGTAATTTCTGTGATGCACTTTCATTGTCCTTTAGAGATGTGTCCCAGATGTTCACTTGCCATTTGTCAGCTGATGCTTGACAATGAAACTACAAGCCTTTCCCTCAAAAATATTTATCATTGATAATGAACCATGGTAGTTTCATTATTTGTAAGACTGAAATAAGAGAAAGATCATCTATTCATCAAAAACAAAACATTAACAAACCAAAAATTATCTGCATCACTGTTTTGAATTTTAAAAGTAGTTCCAAATAAAGGATATATCACTTGCAATGAACTTACTATGTTGAATTTGCCATTTACTAGCTTATAGTTTCTGAAAAGTCAGAACATGTTTGAAAGTGATGTTATGGTTTGAAATTCATGTATACTTTAAATAATATGAGTTGTGATTCTTTATAGAAAGAGACTAGATAATCACAAATAAATAAATTATTTTGCTTTGATAGGTAAGAAATTTTTCAACCCTGATGCAAGAGGGATTGCTCCATTGGTGGGGAGATCTACTGTTATACCTCTGCTGCTGCCTGGAGAAGAAACACCTTGACTGCTTCGTCTTACACTATGAGAGGATGCCTGAGGACATGGTCTTGTCCTGGCCTTCTGAACAGCTTACTCGCTCAACCTCTTCCAGTTCCTGGTGTAGAAAGAAGATCCAGATGCTGCTCAAGTTTGAAGAGTTGTGAGATGGGCTCATGAGAAAGTAGACTGTGGAAGAGGTCTCTGCTGGTATTGGAAGAGGTCTTCTCATACAGAGCTCTGTTTATGGGACTTACAGCTGATGGCAGATGATAACCTGCTACCAAAGGGAAGAAGAGGGCAGGATGAAGAGACAGGAAAGGGAGGGAAGGCCCTCCACCACAGCTTACTGCAAAGAGAAGCAACATCCTCCTTGGGATAGTCTCACCAGTGCAGCAGCTGGTGCACTGACAATGGTGGTGTAGCCAGCATAGTAATCACCCCGTTTTCCCCTCCCACGGCCCAGTGCAACCCGGGTGGCCATTTCACACAGGATTTGACATTCTGCCTCACAGCTGTTGCTGCACAGGGACCTAGCAAGAGGCACTGCTAATGGGCCTTGGTCTGCTTGCCAAGGCAGGGTGGAGAACCTGCCCTTCTCAGACACTCGCTGGGTGCTGGTGCCTCAGGACTGAGCATACTGGACACGTAGCAGACACTGCTCAATGATTGAGACTGGATATAAAGAAAAGGTTTTTTTATGAGAGGTGTGGCGAGGCACCAGATGGAACAAGTTGCCCAGAGAGGTGGTGGAAGCTCCATCCTTAGAGACATTCAAGGTCAGGCTGGACAAGGCTCTGAGCAACCTGATCAAGCTGTAGGTGTCTCTGTTCATTGCAGGAGAGTTGGACTAGATGGCCTTCAAAGGTCTCTTCCAACTCCAATGATTCCATAATTTGGTGATTATATGATTTGATCACTTTGCATTTCAGATCAATAACCAGAACCTATAGTTCTTTTTGTTTTTCTTTTTTCTGAATTGGGCCTTTAATTTTTGTGTGTGTGTTTGCTCCCATGATTGGAAAAATGTACTGCTTCTAGCTCAGAACTTTCAGCCTATAATTTTGCTTTGGAATTTACTGCACTGAAATCAGTGCAGTTACTGCTGAGCGGCATATGAAAAACAGAAAGGTGAATTCATTTCTAGAAACTCATAAAAAGGAAAGATTTTCCTGCTGTGTTCACAATTCATTTGGAGCTTCAAACCAATTAGTTTATCTGTAAGATAGATTTAAGCATGTGAGACTTAATGTTAAGCTGAAAGATGTACTTGTGTAGAATTTTTTTTTTTATAAGCATATTAGATCGTGTGTTTAGTGAAAAGATATTTTTGGCTTTTTTAGTGGAAAAGCAAAATCAAACTGACTCCCCAAACTCTCAAAGAACTGTTATTCATTTCATGCTATTTATTTTCTAATTGATAACCTTGTGATCATCTTTTAGAAATACTAGTGATTTCTGTGAGAATGTTTTCATTTTCATGTGGACCAATGGTCATAATTAGGTTTAAGTAGGAATTTCTTAGAATACGTATCTCTATTCCTGGCATGGATTTACAGGGAATGACTTCACTCTTTTGAGTGTTTCCTCTTACACCATGTAATCTAAAGAAAGCTAAAAAACATAATTAAAGTTGTTCAAATACATCAGAATCTTTTAAGTGCCTGTATCTTCAACACAGATGTTTACCAGAATCTTGTAGCCCAGTCCAAGAAATCCGTTTTATATGATTATTCACACATATGCTCCCAAAAATTATTCTGCAAGGTATAAACATTTTGTCTCTTTTAACATCTATTAATGTATGATGTTCTGCTCTGGTGATGCAAATAATACTAATTACTTTAAGGTTATGCAAAGTATTTTTATTGTTATTTTTATTTATAATAAAAGAAATCAGATGCTCTAGGAGTATAGTAGAGGAAAAGTGAAAGAATTTTCAAGCTGATTGTATCTGTTTACTCTGCACTTCACACTGTGATTGAGTTAAATCTGAAATACTGCTGCCCTTGGCTAAGCACTTTCATCCCTCTAGCACAGTAAAAGTAAAATTTTTAATAATTTACATTTCAGTGATTCCTGAGGACTTTTTTCCATGATTTTAATTTTTATACATACATAGTATTTCTAGTGTAAATTACAGAAGAGATACAATATGTGAGTGAAATGAAGAAAAGATGATGGACAATACTTCTATCAAAAATGGAAATCATTATTTCCATCAAGTGTATTTATACATCTTTACATGATAAAAAATGCATGTTCATCTAAGTAACCAGTATGAACTCAGTGAAATATGATTTTCCTTTCATAGAATCATAGAATCATAGAATTAGCTAGGTTGGAAAAGACCTACAAGATCACCTAGTCCAACCATCCACCTACCACCAACATCCCACTAAACTATGTCTCCCAACGCTATATCTAAACATTTATTGAACACCTCCAGGGACGGTGACTCAACCACCTCCCTGGGCAGCCCATTCCAGCCCATTCCAACGCCTGACCACTCTTTCAGAAAAGCAGTGTTTTCTAATGTCTAGCCTAAATTTACCCTGGTGTAACTTGAGGCCATTCCCCCTCGTCCTGTCACTAGTTACAAGAGAGAAGAGGCCGACCCCCAGCTCACTACAACCTCCCTTCAGGTAGTTATAGAGAGCGATAAGGTCCCCTCTGAGCCTTCTCTTCTCCAGACTGAACTATCCCAGCTTCCTCAGCTGCTCCTCATAAGCCCTGTGCTCCAGACCCCTCACCAGCTTCGTCACCCTCCTCTGAACACGCTCCAGGGCCTCAATGTCTTTCTTGGAGTGAGGGGCCCAAAACTGGACACAGTACTCGAGGTGGGGCCTCACTAGGGCTGAGTACAGAGGGACAATAACTTCCCTACTCCTACTGGCAACACTGTTCCTGATACAAGCCAGGATGCCATTGGCCTTCTTGGCCACCTGGGCACACTGCTGGCTCATGCTCAGCCCAGCATCGACCAATACCCCCAGGTCCGTTTCCTCTACACAACCTTCCAGCCACTCTGCCCCAAGCCTGTAGCATTGCCTGGGGCTGTTGTGGCCAAAGTGCAGGACCTGGCACTTGGTCTTGTTGAACCTCATCCCATTGGCTTCAGCCCAGAGATCCAGCCTGTCCAGATCTTTCTGCAGGGCCTCTCTACCCCCAGGCAGATCGACACTTCCTGCCAGCTTGGTGTCGTCTGCAAACTTCCTGAGGGTGCTCTCAATGCCCTCATCGAGGTCATCGCGTTTTATATCAGGATAAATATTCCCTTGTTTTTCTTTCTGAATGTTTTTTTTCTTCTATTGACATTTTGCATGTATCTAATCACTCAGTACTTCAGAAGGGTAGATTTTATGCTGTGATCTTCAGAACATAAGCATCATTTGGTAGGATCATGATAAGATGTCCCCATCCTTGACTGATGGAAAAACTCTTGAGTCTTATTTTTGATGCGAATGTAGGCAAATTGAAAGAAAACAGGAAAATATCTCATAAATTTACTTATACTCAGGGCTTATTTTCTGCTTGTTTCTCAGAAATACCAGAGAAGGAGAATAAACTATCATTTCACCTCTTGTTTGGAAAATATTATTCTAATTTCTGTCCTGCTTGCAATATCAACAGAAATGCTTACATTGAAAATAAAGGCAAAATCTTTTTTTTTTTTTACTCAGCAGCTCTGGAAAATTCAGACTCCTTGTTTCTGATTGCTTGCTTCAGAACTCACACAGCTTGGCTAATTTCAGTTGGCATTCTTATATTTTACGTTTCAAATGAAGCTGAAGTTTCTCAAAGCTATATGAAACGAATGTGAGAATTCAGCATTCTGAAACATGATAGCTTCACACGAATCTGATTTGAAGTACTATCTATCACTAAAACAGTATTTAACCATACCATTAAAAATATAAACCCTCCCTCATGCACGTGGAAAAATGTTTTGTCCATTATAGGTCATCCAATGGAAGATTTGTTTCCTCTTTTCAGAGGGTACTTATAATTGTGAGGTTCCATAAATAATTTAGAAGTATATGAGCTTTGAAATGTGTGTTGTTGTTTCGTACAATATATCAAAACTTATTAAATAAGCTAAATAACATCAAGAAAATATATCCTCAGAATTGAGTTGTGGTTGATATTTAAATGAAGAATAAGTCAGTATTGTGAGAACATCAACAAGCTAGTTACAAATACTGGCCAGTCATTAAATCATCAAATTCCTCATAAATATAACCAAACTTCATCTGCCTAAAGAGGCTTCTAAAATACCGTCTGTCTAATTCATTATAAATTCTAGCTCAATAATGTTCCTGAAGTTAATTAATTTAATAGCTTAGGGCCTGTTACATATTTTAACAATGAAATTTAATTATTCTCTGATGTATGAACCTCAACCCTGGGGCCAATTGTAAAACTTCCTTTCAATAAATCTATTCTTGTATGATAGTTAAAGACCTACCTCTTTCATTCCTCCACTAGAATTAATAAAATGTATGTTATAGTCCTCAGACTCAGCAAGCAGATTTAAATATCCTGTATTTAAAACAAATGTACAAACAACTAGTTTATGTCCTATCAGGATTTTTAAACTTGAAAGACAGTATCAAAGCTTTGATGAGAAATAGTTTTATGGAATCCAGTTGCTATTTAAATATACATGCTCTCCATTTGGAGCCATACGAGGATGAATTTGTCTCTCTGTTACCCCATACATGTCTGCATGCACATGCAGCTCTGGTTCCTAGCATCTAGGAATGTGAAATAGCTGTAGTGCTCACTAGAGTAGTAAGAGCAATGTCAGTAACATTAAAAAAAGTTAATGAAAATTCTGAAGGTAATGGGAGAAGGGATGTTGGTGCAGGATACAGGCAAAGTCTAACACAAAATGTCAGCAGCTGCAGTTATATGGGTAAGTTCGAATAAAAAAACATCTGAAAATTGTATTAGTTTGGAAGAGGGTGTAAAGTTTCAAACAAGCACAAAAATTATGTAGTGTCAAATATTTTTCTGCTTGCAATTTAGCTGATCTTCTATTTTGAAAGAAGCTTAAAAAAATGTACTGAGCGGCAAAGTATTCTGTCAGCTGGGACTTGCTCGAGGAAGCTGAACACTTGTGTACTCATTAAACTGTGATTATGCTCTGTCTGTCTAGAAATTCTGTAAACTTTCAATAATTTCTAGTTCTTAGGCTTCTTTTTAAGCACACAATTTATACAAATTACAGGAAGTTTTTAAGGAATGTTGTGATCCCCTATTTTAATATTCAGTATCAGTTCATAACTGGGAGGCTGAAGATTTTACTGTTTGTTTATTTTTTCTTGTTAAATAATTCTCCAGAGTCTTTGACATGTAATTCCAAAGAGGTGAGTGGATGTATGGTTAAATTTATGCAATTGAGGGGCCTGGCCCTATAAGAAAGGCAGAAACTTCATCATTGTCTTTTAATGCAAAATTACAGGTGTCATACTGAAGTCATACTGAAGCATACAATCAGATAGATCACATATACTTTGTAATGATGAAATCTGGTAAAAATTCGTATATACTTAGAATCATAGAATCACCAAGGTTGAAAAACACCTCCAAGATCATCCAGTCCTACCATCCACCTATCACCAACATTTCCCACTAAACCACGTCCCTCAGTACAACAACTAAACAGCTCTTGAACACCTCAGGGACTGACTCCAACACCTCGCTGGTCAGCCTGTTCCAGCGCCTCACCACTCTTTTCCGAGAAGTAGTATTTCCTAACATCCAACCTGAATCTCCGCTGGTGCAACTTGAAGCCTTTCCCTCTCGTCCTATCTCTAATTACACAGGAGAAGAGGTGGACCCTGAGGTCTCCTCTGAGCCTCATCTTCTCCAGACTAAACAATCCCAGTTCCCTCAGCTGCTCCTAAAAAGAGTTGCTCTCCAGAACCCTCACCAGCTTTGCTGCCCTTCTCTGAACACACTCCAGGGCCTCAGTGTCTTTCTTGTATTGAGGGGCCCCAAACTGAATGCAGTACTTAAGCTACAACCTCACCAAAGCTGTGTACAGAGGGATGATCACTTCCCTGGTCCTGCTGGTTACACTGTTTCTGATACAAGCCAGGATGCCATTGGCCTTCTTGGCCACCTGGGCACACTGCTGGCAGCACTGTTCAGTGGAGAGAGTTGACTGACACCCCCAGGTCCATTTCTTCCATACAGTCTTCCAGCCACTCTGCCCCAAGCCTGTAGCACTGCCTGGGGTTGCTGTGGCCAAAGTGCAGGACCTGTCACTTGGTCATGTAGAACTTCATCCCGTTGGGCTCAGCCCAGCGATCCAGCCTGTCCAGATCCCTCTGAAGGGCCTTCCTACCCTCAGGCAGATTGACCTTTCCTCCCAGCTTAGCGTCATCTACAGACTTGCAATCAATGCCCTCGTCCAGGTCATCAGTAACAAACTGGAACAGGACAGGCCCCAGTAGTGACACATGGGGAACACCACTCATGACTGGCTGCCAGCTGGATTTAACTCCACTCACCACCACTCTCTGGGCCCTGCCATCCGGTCAGTTCTTTACTCAGCAAAGGCTATATCGGTCCAAGCCACAGACTGCCAGCTTCTCCAGGAGAATATTTTGGGAGACAGCATCAAAGGCTTTGCTGAAGTCTAAATAGACTATCTCAACAGCCTTTCCCTCATCCACCAGCTGGATCACTCAAACATAGGAGATCAGGTTGGTCAAGAAGGATACGTGTTTCCTGAATCCATGCTGGTTACTCCTGATCCCCCAACAGTCCCTCACATGCCATGTGGTCTCCCTGAAGATGATGTGCTCCATAACCTTTCCTGGGACTGAGGTCAGGCTGACAGGCCTGTAGTTCCCTGTATCCTCATTATGACTCTTCTTGTAGATGGGAGTCACACTGGCAAGCCTCCAATCCTCTGGGACCAATCCGGTTGACCAGGAATGCTGATAGACGTTGGAAAGTGTCTTGGCAATCACCTCCACCAGCTCCCTCAGCACCCTTCAGTGGATCCAATCTGGACCCATGAACTTGTGGCAGTCCAGGTGGAGTAGTAGATCTCTAACTGTTTCCACCTGAGTCGTGGGGGGTTTATTCTGCTCCCCATTCCAGACTTCCAGGTCAGGGGGTAGAGTGTCCTGAAGATAACTGTTCTGACTTTTAAAGACAGATGTAAAGAAGGCATTGAGAAACTCAGCCTTTTCCTTATCCTCAGTTGTCATGTTCACTGCCACACCCAGTAAAGAATGGAGATTCTCCTTAGCCCTCTTCTTACTTTTAAAATATTTGTAAAAATGTTTTTTTTCTCTTTCACCCCAATAGCCAAGTTGAGCTAGGTTTTTGCCTTTCTAATTTTCTCCCTGCACATCTTAACAACTTATTTGTACTCTCCCCAGGTTGTCTGTCTTGTCTTCCACAGGAAGTAGATTCTCTTTTTCTCCTGGAACCTCAGAAAAGTTCTGTGCTGATCCACACTGGTCTTATTCCCCGCCAACTCATCTTGTGACACAGGAGGATAGCCTGCTCCGGTGCCTTTAAGACTTCCTTCCTGAGGAGCGTCCAGCCTTCCTGGACCCCTTTATCCTTCAGGACTGAATCCCAAGGGACTCTCCCTATCAGTGTCCTGAACAGTTCAAAGTCTGCTCTCCAGAAGTCCAAGGCAGCAGTTTTGCTGCTCCCCTCCTGACTTAACCAATAGTTGAGAACTCTACCATTTTGTGGTCACTCTGCCCAAGACAGCTCCCAGCCTCCACATCTCCCACCAGTCCTTCTCTGTTTGTGAACAGCAGGTCTAGCAGGGCACGTCCCCTGGTAGGCTCTCTTACAAACTGCATCAGGAAATTACCTTCCATATGCTCTAGAAACCTCCTAGACTGCTTTTTCTGCACAACATTGTATTTCCAGCATATATCAGTGAAGCTGAAGTTCCCCAGGAGAACAAGGGCTGGTGATTGCTCAACTTCTGCCAGCTGTTCATAGAACACCTCATCTGTCTCTTCATCGTTGTTAGGCAGTCTGTAACAGACCCCCATCAGGATGTCTGCCTTGTTGGCCCTCCCCCTGATCCTTACCCATAGAAACTCAACCTTATCATTCCCAGCCACAAGCTCAACAACATTTGACTTTGACTTAGTTCTTTCCTTACTCCAGCTTAACAAAGATTCAGCAGAAAAGATTCCAGAACATCTAGTAAATGTAGTGTCTTCAAATTTGAAGATTTTGCTGACAGTCAGATAATATTCTATTCAGTGATTGCTTTTATGATGGGACACATGCATAACTGTTAAAATTATGTTTTCAGTCATTTTATAAGATTATACCAACTGGAATGTTTCTAAAAATAACCTCAAAGAGGAGGTTAGGATCTACTGAATGTCTCTCATGTGAGAGATCCCACACAGAGCCAGTGGTTCAACTTGATGATCCTACTTTTAAATCTAAACCAGCCATTGTATAAATCGAATGGATTCTTGAACACCAAAGATGGGTCATACTACAGTGGTAGTATGACCACTAAGAACCAGAACCTGAATAATTATTTGATGTTATACTTATTGTGTTTGTAGGGGAGACCTGATGTGAAGAATCTATTAACGTGGGAGATTATATGACTCTTAGCGAAGCTGCCATATTAACAATTTATAATGGCCTGGATAAGTGCAATCCAAACTAGAGTGTTTTAGAGATTAATTCACAGCATGTTTTATAAATTTTGAGGCACAAGAACATAATGACTGGAATCCTGCTTACAAGTTTTCAACACTATTGTAAGGGCCTTACAATATTCTGTCAGTGGCTGATGCATGTGGTTTCCGCATATTTTCTCTCTACAAGGAACTGTCTACGCCCTCCTTGGTCAGCTTTTTGAGAAAGAAGTCATCAGTGATACCATGTCCCTACGTACACTTAGTGAGCATTAAGTGGAACTAAAATAGTGACCAAGCACTTAGAGGATAATGGCACTGTTATTCCAGCACCCTATCCCTCAGGGGAAGATCTGTTTCTATTTGTTGACCAGAACAAAATAAAAACTCCTCTGTTTGCTGCCTTGTGTATTCAGAACGCTGCAGAGACAAAAATAAGTATACACTGAGCACCCACATCTCCAAGACGTGTCTGTGATCTTATGCTATACAGATTTTGCAGAATCTGTGTAATGAGGCAATCCAGTGACTGTAAGGCCAAATGCTGTTGACAGTTTCAAGAGAGAAGCTGTTGCATAATCTTCACTACGATTCTCTCAGCTGTTATTTGGTGGATGTTTTCTTTGAAGACAGGATCAGGCAGGAACTGAGGATTTACAGCTCACATTAGCTTTAAAAGGAGGAGAATATGTTTAGCATCTTCCAGCATCAGATCATTAAAAAATTAGTGTGCACACTGACAAATGATCAACAGCAAGACTTTATGTGAGATTACAACATCACGGTGTCTAAGATACTGCTGTTAAGTCCTCCATGTAAGAATATTTGTATAACATAAGATCACAGAGCTTACAAAGGTGTGAAGAGGAGGTTTAACACCAGACATTTTGACACTCCTATCCAGTCTCCACAGGACGTAAAAATTAGTTTAGTTTTATTATGCTGATCTGATAAATTTGTAAGTTCAGGAGAGGATTCATGAGCTCAGATCTCCCTCCTTCATGGTAGCAAAATCTGTATTACAAAGAGGATGGATATCAAGCTGCACAGTAACAGTTCAGCTGCCTGGCAGACCCACACGAAATCAAAGAACTGCAGTTATGTTTCATAGTAGCTGTTGACAATTACAGACATAAATCAGCAACTGATAACTTTCATGTTTCCTTCAACTAACATGACAAGGATACCCATACAACGTTTACATGTTATGATTCTACATAATAATCTGTTTCTGTGGGTAGTTACAGAATAAATTAATTTATGAACAATTGACTACAATTTCATGAGAAATTAGGTATTCCTGAAGCCTGAGAAGCCTTATGGAGTGAGGCTCACATGTAGAGTGTT
This sequence comes from Numida meleagris, assembly GCF_002078875.1. Lineage (NCBI taxonomy): Eukaryota > Metazoa > Chordata > Aves > Galliformes > Numididae > Numida > Numida meleagris. The sequence goes on along the minus strand of NC_034409.1, from coordinate 100,039,594 downwards.
TCTATATGAGAGAGACATAGATGATTATATTGAGAGCCTTAAGTTAGCTGCGTCTATATATACACTTATCAATATAATTTATGTGTATGTAGGGTAAGAAAATAAGAAAAAATAAATGATAGACTATAAAGAGCAAGAGAACAGCACGTGTTAAAAAATAAAGACTGTTTGGAGCTACTGAAATATATACCTTTCATTCTTGAGTTGGCTTCTTTCAAAAAAATATGATCTGTAGTACCTCATCTTTATGGCCTGGTATTTTTATTAAGCTTTTATGAAGCTTTGTGAGCAGCATAAGTAAGTTAAGTAGTAGTGAAGTCACAGTATAGAATGACATGTTGCTATTTCTCAAATAGTAGTTTCTGACTGTCACCGGACAATGAAAACTGTGGTTTTGAGATGGAATATGCATACCTTGCCATAACAAGCTGCAGATATAATTCCATTTCAGTGCATTGAAACTGTAGGACTTTGACAATATAGATTATGAATGCATGAGCAGAGAGAGAATGTGATGTAAGGAAACAAAGAAAACTAAGTATAAATATGTATGGGAATTATGTCATGGAATCACAAAATCATTAAAGTTAGAAAAGACCTCTGAGATCATCAAGTCCAACCATCAACCCATCACCACCGTGCAATAACCAGTTTTAAAACTTTAAATGTTATACCTTTTCATTACATTAATCAACTACTTCATCTGCACAATTTTTCTCTACATAGTCTACTTATTTTTAAGAAATTATTTTGCAAAAGTTCCTCCTGTGACAGCTCTCCACAGACCACAGTTGCTTCAGGACATTTACACTTGCTGTGGTGTTGGGGTCCTTCTTGGGCTGCACTGGGGAAATCTGCTCCAGTGTGGTCCTCCACAGTTTGCAGGGAAATTCCTGCTTGAAAATAATAAAATCCCAACTAACTCTGCACTCATGCAGGATTCTCTGATGCAGCTGAATGTATGTAAGTTTATGGGGCCTGATGGAATTCATCCACTGAACTGAAAGAGCTAGCTAATATTATTACAAGACCTCTATATATTATTTTTCAATGGCTGTGGGAATCTGGAGAGTTCCTAGTAAAGTGGGAGCTGGGAAATGTCCCAGTTTTCAAGAAGGGTAAGAAAGATGAGTCTAGTAATTACAGGCCTGTCAGTCTCACTTCAGTGCCTGGCAAAATTATGGAAAAGATTATTCTGGGAGTTACTGAAAAACACTTGAAAGGGAATGTAGTTCTTGGTAACAGCCAACATGGGGCATCGCTCAGAGCCGATCTTCATGTGCAGCCCATGGAGAGCCCCAGCAGAAGTAGGCTGTGAGCCAGAGCTGCAGCCTGTGGAGAGTAGCCTTCAGTGGGACAGTGGAAGACAGTGGTTGCAGTGCCAAGCTGCTGGAGTTCTGTGGTAGTCCTGTGTGGAGCCAGTCACTGGATTCCATGAACCCTTACAACTTTGGGATATTCCGTGATTCTATGATTCACCTCGATCTCTTGGTCTGCTCTGTCTGAGCAACTGCTCCCCCTTTCCTTTTCTGATGTTAGTATTTACAGGGTTGTTTCTGAAACTTTCTTTCACTGTATTAATGCTATGAGTATTTTATATTTCCTTAAATCTGCATTCCATGAGGTAGCAACAGATTGGCTGAGTAGCTTAGCTGTGTCCAGTAGTGATCCATTGGAGCCAGCTGGAATGCCAGAAGTCCTTTCCCCTTCTGTGAACAGCCTTGACATCTACATCCAGTGCAAGCTCTTACAGAAGAAAGATTGATTTATCAAAAATTCTTGCTTTCTTTATAGCATGAAGTGAGTATTTTCAAGGGCCCTGTTGAGATGGAAAAGCTGTAGGACAGTTAATTACAGAAAAATTTGAGGATCTCATGTCACCTACACTATTGTAGCTGACGGCATACTGCAAAGCCAGTTACTATGGCTCACTGGGTAAGGTGGATTCCAGCTGAATGTATATGACTGTTGCTTGTGGCAAAATAACTAGGATGAAACAGAGATAGATCCAGAAAGGAAATGAAAGAAAAGACTTGCTTCAATATTTTCTGTGAATAAATCAAAGTTTGGAAAGGGTGACCTTTAGATTAGATGTTAATCAGTTCTAGCTGATAAACTGATAAATATATTGATAAGACTGTGAGAGTCAGGTCAGTTAAATTAAAAATCCAGTGATTTGCTGTAGAGATTAAATTATTAAATTATTAAATTATTTAGCAAAATGTAAGATGAAAAAGCCTGCTAATGTCTGTTGCTTCTGCAATGTTTCTCCAGAGCTTTTCTAAATACCACTTTGTAGATAAAATGGTAGCACAGAATTACTGCCAACAATTCAAACATCATGACTGTCTTATCCGACCTATTTCATTTTATTTCCAAGCTTTTATCTGTGGCCTGCCATTTCATATCAGTAACAGCCTACCGATAAGCAGTTAGCATTTAGTAATAGCAGCAAAGTAGATAATTGTTACATGACAGCAACAGAAGTCAGACACAAGCATATGCATACTACTTAAATTATTAATGTATTTTTCACACTTACCTTTTTTTCTCCTTAGGGGATCATAGATTGTAGCACTGTATGTAGTTCTCAACGTCCTATCTCTGTTATGATGCTGTATACTAATATCCCATTTTGTTCCTGTGGTATATTTCTTGGTTTACCTGGGAATTCTCATGAGGAGAAACTGGTTGGGTATGAGAGAAAGTTTGTTCCTCAGGTAGCAACTGAGGTTAGAATGAGTTTTCTTACATAACTGTTCTTCTCCAAGAAATTAAATGATTTTTGTAACAGTTATTTCAGACACATTAATTGCATAACGTTACAGTGACTTCAGTTAAAGTATGGATAGGCATGGGAGAGCAGCTTTCACCTTAAATGGCAAAGTTTTATTTTGGCTAGCTATAGAAAAGGAGAAAATAAGTCTGCAAGCATCAACGCACGTTAAGTACCGTAACAGTTTCAGTGAATCACCTTTTCTCTCCTTTTTTTTTTTTTTTTCAATCCCTGTGAGTTTAGTGACAAAGTTAAAAGCAGTTTCCTTGCTGTTTTTTTTTTCTTTCTTTTTTGTTTGTTTTGGTGGTGGTGGTTATTTGCTTGTATGTTTCCAAATCAGTTTGGTGAGAGAAAAATGTTCTTGTTTCCACCAACCACAAAAATAAATAAATGAATAATAATTGAAAAAAAATGAAGCAAAACCAAGATGAACCAACTAACTGCATTTTAGGAGTTTAATCCCCTCAAATTTTCATTACATAAGCAATATAATTTTTAACAAATCTGTTCAGTGATTCTTGTCCAATGTTCTAATCAACTGAAAAAGCATCAATAGTCTTGCTTCTTTAGCATTCTAATTCTAAAATTCCAGCAATTTTCCAACCACAAAATTACCTTCTGGAAGAAACTGATATTCACTTCAGTGCTCTCCTGTTGTCACTTTCTCTTGTAGTGAATACCAACTCACTTTCTTAATAAGGTTTTCAAATAATGAAGACTGGGTCTCAGCTGCTATTAAAGCATCTCTGTTAATCAGAAGTTGAATTTTTAATGTTTCTACAACTGGAAATGTGAAGGTCTAAAAATGATTTTGCATAATACGTGTGCTCTAAGTGCCCTGGTTTGTACGCGGGAGACATTGATTTCTGCGTTTGTTGTGTCTGGATTGTCATTCAAATGTATTTTTTAGTTTCTTTTATAGAGCATATTGAAAACAATATGTTTTTCTCATGCAGATATTAAAGCATATGGAAGTATTTGGTTCCAGTAACAGAAAAAACATACTCTTTTCAGAATGACAGCACACATCAAAAATATCTTGAATGGTTTGTCAACTTCTGAGGCTAAATTCAGATTAAGATGAAAAGTAAATGTAAAATGATGTAGATTTGTGATGAACTGATGAATGAACAATACATTTCTGGATAAAGAGTAATTTATGCCTGTTTTGTGCTAATCCAATTAAATGCACAGTAGAGAAGTTCTAATACAGATAATTCAATTACTCTGAACAGCTCTATAACCTGATGACCAGTAAAATCAACATCTTAATAAAGAATTAATCAAATACTACTATTACTCTGAACAAATCAAGGTAATGCTGAAGAACAAGCTGCACTGACAAAATAATCACTGATGTAGGTTTCAAGAGATCTTAAATCCTGTTCTGCAGTGATTAAAGTCACCCATTTACTTCTTAATTTCATCAGTTATTGTTTATCTAATCTTTTTCTCCCGGAATAGAAATAGTTAAATGTGAGCTTAGCTCTGCGATCTCTTTAAACACTAAAAATAAGCAAAAAAAAATCACATAAACCAGAGATCAGTCTTCTATACTCATGAAGGTTTTCCTTTGCCATGGTAATTAACTGGTCAAGATGCTTGTATAAATCATGTAGCTGATATCTAGAGAAAAAAAAAAGACAGTACTATTAAGAACATGAGAAAAAAAACACAAAAGAATACCCTAACACATAGTAAAAACTGACCTTATGTTTTTTATTTCCAAGTGACTGCTACCTATCTCCTGACTATTCTTTTTTTGAATTAGAAACTGCAGCATTCAGAAATGCTTTCCGCCTGCATATTTTATATGTTGGTAGTAGATCCTATCCATCAGTGGTAATAGAGATAACATTCCTTAAATTTCCTAGTTAATTAATGTCTGTGATATTATGTTTTTGTCCCTAATTTAACTTGCATAACCAATCCTCCTGTTGTACTGACTGTCTTCAGGATAATGTAGCTTTTATCAAAAGATCAGGCAATACCGCATTATTAGTTGCTATGATTTTGTTCTCTGATATGTTTTGAATTGTTAAGTCTCCTATTAAGTTTAATATTGATGATTTATTGGGCAATTATTCTATGACATTTTACATATTATAAATTAAACTACAAGATTATCAGTTTTTCCTTGACAGAGTGTATCTCAAAAACAACTACCAACCCAGTGGAAGTGGAAATTCTGTCCGCTTTTCTGTTTCTTCCTTAGTTGTTTCTGGGGCAGGCTAGCAGGATTCTGACATTTGAGTATTTTCAGAATATGAATATTTTCTGCTTTAAGGGGAAGTGGTCTTCTGAGGAGGCTAGATGGAGGTGAGTGTGAGAATGGAAATGGTATCTTAGCAATTATAAGTCTGCATAGCAGCAGCAAAATCAAGAAGTAAAAACTATTATGAATTGGTGTATTTCTAGAAGTTTGAGTAGTATTACTCTCTGAAAAATTTTTGGAAAAATTTATCAATAAATATTTGTCAGTAATATTTTAGAAATGAAGCAGTAGACCTATGTCATGAATTCTTGAAAATGGCATTTGAGGACTGTTTTATTTACAACAAGCCCCAAGACGACTTCTTCACTTCGGTGTACCACAGCCAGGTTAGAGAGCCTGTACCTAAATTGCACATAGAAGAGGGAATAGGCAGAAGATAAGTGAATTGTTACTTCGCAAATAACAATGTTCCTAAGGTCAGGAGTAATATATTGTATTTATCACTTTCCTTGTTATATGAAAATTAAGAAGGTTATAGGAATTGCAGAATTTATTTAAACCTTCAGAGGTGAAGGACAGATCACTATCTTCTAAAACATCCATTGGTAGCCATAAATCAAATTCAGCTAAATTCAGTTGCAAAAAAAAAATCTCTGCATTTTCAAGTGGTTTCCTGGACACTCATTTAATTTAGTCTGTACTTGGTTGGAGTATGAATATTGTGCCAGTCCTAAATGTAAGTAGTTACAGAAATGCAACTTACATGCTTAGTGATTTTATTTTAAAAGGGATTTTTCAAAATCAGATTTGCATGAAGTTTGATACATTTTCCTTTAAAAGCTGAGTTTGAAGATTTGTATAAAACTGAAAATTGGTTTTGATTCAAAACCTCTTAAGTTGAAATCTTATGTGGAAAAGCTGTCAGAGCATATCAGTACTACGCATCAGTACAGAACTCAATAGCTCTTCTCAGCACTCAGCAGAGAGCCTTAGTCTTTCCTACAAAATTGTCTGAATTCACAACAACGGATCACTTAAGAAAAAAGATCTGCTCTGGATCAGACTACTATTTAGTCCAACACTATGCCAACACCAATATTACCAGAACAGCAAACTGTAGAGAGAGATAATAGGAGCAATTAATTAAATTAGGATTTAATTTTTTTGGCATTTCTTATTAATGGAAAAGTCAGTGCTTTATTTCTTTATAATTTTCAGACTCTGTTGAACACCTTTTACTAATGTCAGAAAACACCTTGACATAGTCTGTTTGTGAGAGGCATATCAGTTTGAAAACTGTCATGAAATTTATTGTTGCTAACAAGTATTTTTAATATTAAAGGTTTTATATAGTATGAGCATATTTCTTCTGTACAGTTTGCATAGAAGTTAACTTATTAAAGTCCTGTTGTGGAAATAAGACAAAAATATGGCTATTGGACAGATTTTACTTGACAATATATGTTTTTTTATTTAAGTAATGGCATTCACTTAGGACACACAAGGATATGCGACAATAACATCCCATGTAGAGAAGTAGGGATATTGTGAAATCTGAAAATGAAGGAAAAACTAATACATCTTAAGCCCACAGTGAGTCAAACCATTTTACTTAATTGATATCATTTCACATAATTAATGTATGTATCAGTTTACTGGCAAACAATACACATTTACATGTTCAAGATTTCATCAAAATGTTGAATCAATATTTTGAGAATCTGACACTTCAGTAACAAGAAAAATGAGATACAGGCTATCTTTCAGTGTTCTTTTTTATAGAAAAGAATTTCTGGTAGCAAGACCCAAGGCAAGGATTTCTTTCTGTATGCCTGTCTATAAGCAAACTATGTTAGTGGTATAGTACCATCATAGCTGTTTGTCTCCTGCCCACACCTTTGAACTAGATTTTTTCAGTGAAGCAGTTATGTGGAAAATATAATGGACCGAGTCAGAAAGTGCAGTGGAGCTTTAGGAAGCAAAATTGTTCCCAAATATTTTTGTATGTCTTCAATTTTACTTACTTTTAATTTCAATGTTAACTCTTAAATCCTTCCATTGTAACACCACTCTTCCTGCCATGATTCATGAACCTAAATAATCCCTAATTGCTGTTGTAACAATTGCTCAGCCCTGCCCTAAAGCTAATGGATCATGTCAATTATCTGCTTCTATTTGCTGACTGAAAGACTTAATTTCTGTAATTTTCTTCCACACAAACCTGAGAAAATATATCCAAATATATTTTAGGATGAAGTCAAAGGACCAAGTAAATGTAGTTAATCCAATTTAAAGCATCCCAATATTGAAAAAGTACAAACACTACCACAATAGCTGTTGCCACCATAGTGAGATAATAAATGCAAATTTAGCACCTGAATTCAGAAAATTATTAAAGCATATAAGTGCATTCCTATTAGTAGTAATGCTGCTGTGTTGTTATTATGCATGAGTGCCCAAATGTTACAGACACATAAGTGAACCCAGACACTTTTCAAACCTAAAAGTCCATAACCAATTCTATGATTCCCTCTGGAAGTTCTTAACAGAAAGTAATCTTTCAAAAATTGCTCACTTTCAGCTCACTAGGGTCAACAGAAAGATCTGCGGGAGATTTTACATCAAGATTATCTAATTTTTTTCTCTCCCCCCCACCTCCTTTCTTTTTTTTTTTTTACACTTGAGAGTCACTGCTTCTGGTGGCAGCTTGTTTAGGCAAAAGGACAATTATTAATCACCTTCTTTTATTTCAGTTATGATGTATGATGTCTTTCACACTTGTGAGATTTCAATAGCATTTAAAGCTTATACTTTTCTCCTGCTAATTTAAAGTCTATTACAAATAGCTTTCTTGTGGAAAGAGCCACCTGTGTTCATTTAGCTGCTCATGGTCACTCCAGAATTCATTACTCCACTGCTGAATTTTTGTTTGCTTTCTTCTGGAAAAAGCTACCATTAGATGCTTTTCAATTACCATGCCCTTCAACTCAATAGGCTGGGTTTGTTATGAATCTCTCCTTTTAGAAGTTAATCATGTGCTTAATAGGAGAACATCAGCCATTCCTCAGTGTGTAGAAATTGAGAGAGGTCAAAAAATAAATGATAAATTCGGACCTTAAAAATGCACTATTTACAAGAATGTAAAAAAGATGTGAAGATAGAGGGTTTCATAATGACCCAGCTTACGATGTTTTACCTTTCTTGTAATACATCTTTTTTTCTCCAGTCCTTCAGTTTTAAAGTCTTCAGTTTTTTTGAAGCCAATACTGCTTTATTTTTTTTTCTCCAAGCCTCAGCGTGTCAGGATTTCACCTATGTTGTTCATATGTCCGTGCATTATGGGAACAAGTGACACAAGCAGTCAAAGTAAAACATATTGTGTTTATCACAGTGTAGTAGTAATGTGAATAGCAGGTGTTTTGGTAAAATATATGTAATAGTATGTTTTGTGGCAGAATCTTGTATAAAACATTGCTTTTTCCTTATCAATTTTTCTGGTTTTTATTTATTATTATTATTTGTTTATTAATGTCAGTTTAATGATTTTTCTTTAAATGTAAAGCAACAGGGAAAGCAGCCCATATGTACTCTAACAAAGTAAAATGCATGGGAAAAATATTTTAAACAGTATGCAGTATATTTAATCAGATCATGTTTACTGAATTTTCTCAGAAAGCTTGAAATAAGTCTTGAAGACCAAGGCTATATAGGATAACTTTTTGTCACGGGGAAAATTATTATGAATAGATATGGCAATGGTGGCAGAATATTGAGAGGTAGAAGTTTTGGTTTCCCATCTCCTTCAGAAGAAGCCTGCTTCTGAATACCTTAATCAAATATTTTTGTATTTGCTTTTTTGCCCTAGGTAAATGATACTAATACTAAAAATGTGTTTTGCTCATAAAACAAGATGTGTTCTTTGGTTGAATAAGCAAAAAATCAGGATTTTTGTCTTAAAATATTAGAATTTCATACTTTTACTAAAGGACTTAAAGCGCCATATGATTTTTACACTCTTAAAGATTTTGCCATGAATCAAATAGACCTAACTGGGGTTTGTAAGATTAGAAATTAATGTACTACTTCCTTTGAGAAGCAAAGTAATTTTATCAAATTAAGTTTAGAACTTAATACCTTATTTCCTTAAAGAAACAAATAATTTTATCATGATCATAATAAAAAGACATCACAGAGTATAATTAAAGAAAATTATTAATTATAGAGGCATTAGATTTGGGCGACTTTGTCATATTCTGTCCACAAAAAACCACTTTAGTGTCCAAGGTCTCCAATGTGGTATCTGAGTTTGTTCTGCAGAATGGGAAATGCAAACTGTCTTCCTGCATCTTCTTAATATGCTTTTTATTGTTCCTGTTACACATTTACTCTATTTCAAGAAAATGCTGAAAAAGCAACAATTAATTTGCAAGCATTTGCCCCATGAAATTCTGAAAAAAAGATGAAGAAAATAAAGGTGAGAGAGACTAAGAAAAGCCTTTAGTAATGTATTAAAATGGAAATATTTCACTTAATTTGAATCAACAGAGTAGCTATATGTAATTATACAAAGTGTGGCTAATTAATAGCTGTTTCAATGCCTCACATAAAGTTAATCAGACAGTGATAAAATTCTTTTTCTAGAGCTAATTCATGTGATTTATTGAACCAATCTTTGCTTACTCCACAACACAAATGTGCAAAAATAATGAATGAATAAATAAGTAGATATATTTCTGAATCAAATGCCTTCTGAAGATAAATAAGTAGGAATTTCTTAACAATACAAAAAATAGTAAGGAATTATTAACATTTCAGTTGGCTGACTGATTTTGTAGAGCAATTTCTGTCATCAGATCCAGTCTAGATCAAATGCCAATCATGAAAGATTTTCAGGATCTGAGAGGAAGTTACTAACATGATTCTGGCCTATTATTAGAGATAAGACACAGTATTTTTGATGTCTAAATCATTTCATTTCTCTTAAACAGGAACAAATTTCTTGTTCTTCTCAGTTGGCCAGAGTTGGCTTTTTTTAATAGGAAACAAGGAGTTTTAAGGGGAAACATTTACTTAGATAACCTTTTATACCCGTCTCCTGGGTAAAGAGAAAGAGATATATGCATAAAATGAATACATTAGTGTGGAGCCATATCATAGAAATTTTCTCCTTATGAAGTCTCTTGGAAACTATTACAAGATAATGCAGCTTCAGTTACTTCATCTTTTACCTTGCCTGGAAAAAATACTTGAGTTTTTCATAAGGCAAAGCTCAGAATTCAGACCTTGTATTTGACATAAAATCATTCACTTGATACTCCCATATTTCACAGAAGATGAGATTATTCACATCAATTTCCAGGCAATCATGCATCCAGCTGTCAAAAGGACAGGGGAAGGTGCTCTACCTCAAATCACTGTCCTTAGCCAGCTGCCTGACTGAGCAGGAAACACATATCAGGTATGTGAATACAGCTCAGAGTAGCCTTATCTGCAGATGGCGAACAAGTTGGACAGGGAACTGGATATTTCCTGCTCAGAATCAGAGAATTGTACAATAGCTTGGGTTGGGAGGGATCTTGAAGTCCATTTACTTCTAACCTCCCATGCTGTGAGCAGGGCTGCCACTCACCAGATCTGCCCAGGGCCTCATCTAACTTGGCTTTGAATGTCTCCAGGGATGGGGCACCCACAGCTTCTCTGAGCAGCCTGTGCCAGTGCTTTACCGCTCTCTGAGTAAAAAAATTCTTCCTAATATCTAACCTAAATCTTCCTTCTTTGAGTTTATAACCATTTCTCCTTGTCCTATCACTATCAGCCCATGTAATAATAATAAGTTCCATCCGTTTACTCATTCTTCTGCTATTTTGAAATCATGTGTATGCTATTTTTGTTAATGTTGAACGTTTAGTTACTACAGCTGAAATTTTAAGTCTAATTCAAGCTCATAGTATGCAATTAGATCAATATTCATTGTGTTCCTTGAAACATAACAGTAAACAGAATTTGAAAAATGTCTCTTTAAAATTATATCTTTAATAACATGGTACACTAACTATAATATAGTTTGTCTTTAATGTTCCTTACCTCCTTCAGTTGTTAGTATAACATTAATTCAGGTTCAGCTGTAAGTAAAATCCTGAAGCATTAACCACTATATACTTTGTGCTATTTTAAAAAAGAATTATTCTTAGCTGCAAAATGTGCTATAATGATGTGAATTTTCTCATGAATTTCTACTGTACCTGAAAAGGAATGGGTTGCCATAGGAAACAAGATTTGACCAGCAAGAAACCAAGTTAAACAAAGCAACATCAAACTTAACCATGCGCCTTCTAAATTTCAGTGGGTGCAAATGCAGCGTTCTGTAGTTTTGGTATAATTAAGATGTATCTTTTTCTTAAAAATCTTGAATAATCCATTTCATCAACTAAGATATAGACACATCTGCTTCTTTTCTGTAGCCCAGTAGCTTTAATTTTATTCATATTGAAATTAAGCATAAATATAATTGCCTCCTTGATAAAAGCTTATCAGCTTATCAACAGTTTTTACCTGAAGATTTTATGATAAAAAATATTATCTGAATATTGACACTATAATAATATAAAGTTTTTATTTTAAAAATTGATGGTGGCTTTGAAACATAAATTGCACCTGAAAAGTGATGGCAGTCCCTACTCCTCACTGTATTGGCCTGAAATTGCATTCTCAATATTGATTTTGACACCAGGCTAAAAAAAAAAAAGGTGTACTCTAATGAACAGAAAGTTCATTAGCAAACTTGGTGCTACGTCCAAAAAACTTAATTGCTCTAAAATTAATCAGGTTTTGTGTGAAAATCATGTCCTGCTGTTATGTGAAACTTTCCATCCTTTGCAAAATCATCTGAAATATCACAGTACATGCCTAACATTTCCTTGTGGATGAAATAGTAGAATTGAAACTACTGTCTATTGGCTTATGATCAGAACTGGAATCTGGCCTCATAGTCCTGCGCAGTGTGAGGCACTGGGTGCCCCATCCCTGGAGGCACTCAAGGCCAGGTTGGATGGGGCCCTGGGCAGCCTGAGCTGGTGGGGGGCAGCCCTGCCCATGGCAGTGTGCTGGGGCTGGGTGGGCTTTGAGCTCCCTTCCAACCCAAACCATTTTGTGATTCTATAATTCTATGATTCCATGATTCTATGACATGGATATTACTACAAAATAATACATATACTGGTTGTCTATTTAAGAAAGTAGGTATTAGCATTAACTTACCTTGATGTCTCACTACTTATTTACATTAAGGCAAATACTTTTTTTACCCCATCATTTATCTATTGAAACTTTAAAATTTTCAGACACTGCTCTGGTTCTAATTTTTTTCCTCCTTCAACTGCCTTCCAGGACTATCCTGAAAATGTCCATTGATTCAGAAGTCTGATCACTGCTCAAGAATTATACTTTTTACTCCATTAGGACAACTTAAAGCCATGCTATTTTTTTTCTGTAATTCTTTGCTGAGCATGTCACAGCACAGCTATGTGGAGAGTTGAAACCAAAACCAGGTGGTGGTGCTATTGACAAAAATTTTATATTTGAAAGTAACAATTGCAGCTAAACCATAACCCATAGATCCCACAGATCAAATGCTAACTATCTTCCATTTTTGACATGGTAGATTGGGAGTAGAGTCAAATGTTTAAAAAATATTTTGAAAGCTTAGAAAAGCTTATCCTTTCTAATAATTAGAGTGAAAAATCTTGCACTATAGTGAACAGTTCAGGATGATAAAGATTATGAATTTTCTTTTTTTTGTATAGTGAACTTCTCATGTTCCACTAGTAATGAAAACAGGACTTGAAAGGGCTTAACTTTAGCTCAGACATGATAAGTAGCTCTTAGAGTAATTAAATTTCATGGCTTTTCTAAATAAAGAAAATTGGTATTTTTTCTCATCACAGCTATGAAAAAATAATCTTTCACATTTCCATTAGCTTTGCTAACAAGTAACAGCTGACATTATTATTAAAAAGTCACGTTTAAAGTTCAATCACTGTGTGTATTTTACTGTTAGAGATTCACAAACTAAATCTTCTGGCAATTTCCATCTAACTATAAAACCATAACATCAATAACTTGTATGCATATCTTAAATGATAGGCTATAAAAATGCATTTCTATTATAAACATCTTTCAAGAACCCTTATGCTATTTTGTACACTTCACACTGTAAAAGTTACCACAATTCTTGCTGTCTTATAAATAGAACAACTGATCTATTCTACAGTGCCAAAGATGGCTTGATTAAATTTTTTTTGCCATTCCACAGATGACAGCAGAGGGGCACTTTGATAAAATGGTGTCTGACATGAGCAAAAGTGTGTAATTAAATTCCTCCCCGTGGAAAAAAAGTGGCACCCATTGACATACATTGATACTTGCTGAACACTTATGGAGACCAAACAGTGGATGTGAGCAAAGTGAGACGGTGGGTGCTGCATTTCAGCAGTGATGACAATGACATGAAAGACAAACCATATACTGGACAGACTTGTACTGCTGTCACCCCATTAAAGGAGAGCATTTTGATCAGCTCATCCATGCAAATCATATAATGGTGATGACTATGTTGAAAAATTATGCTTTGTAGCTGTATCCTTTGTATCTGTTGTAGTTTCCAGTGAAGTAAATAGGAGGCATTACTTCCAGAGTGACCCAAGTAGCATACAGTCTGAAGGCTGTAAGGAAAGCTACATTTTCGCTGAAATTTCTGAGAACAGTTTGATTTTTTTGTTTTGTTTTGTTACTTTACTGTTTTTTAGTTGTTTCATCTTATACTTTTGTTAAAGTTGTTGTATGGACTTTTATGTTTTAAAGGTTTTCCTCTAAAAAAAATCATTACATTGAAAAGCTATTTATGAGTTACAGTTCACAAGATGTATTAACTGGCTGTATGAATATTAAAGTCAATGCCTTGAGAACTATTGTACAAAAGTAGTCTTGCTGAAATCTTTAGGACTACTGATCATGAATTAGGTTAAGTGATACTACTTTATGTTGCTACGGCCATGTCTTACGGACGACAAAAGTGGAGTTGTGTTGCCTGGTTTAGGTAGTGAGCTTGAGACAGAATGAAGAATTGTGTAAAGTCATATTGACAAAAACTTTGGAAAACAAACAATTTTATCAAGGCAGCATGTCTCCTGTGAGGCTTATATCTAGCTCATTTCTTACACTGTGTTGCTGATAGTAACAGCTGATTTATAGGCCCAGTTAGAATGTTTTCTGTCACAGCAGCAGCCTCATCAGACACTCACCCTGAGATGTTTGATTTCTACTGAGATGCTCAAGTAAGTAAGATATGTGACATGGCTGTGTGTTCTTTATTTCTAGGTGGTTTACTTCAGATGTGTGAGCTGTTGATTTTGTTTATGCAAATGGAAGATGTTATAACTGGGAAATTGAAAGCTCAATGAGGTAAAGTAGAAAAGAATTCTGAGTCTATTGCTCATGGACTTGATCTTCATCACTTGATATAAATGGATGTCAAGAGTTGCAGAATTCTCAACTCTGAACTATTGATCCTCTGTAGCTATTTGTTCAGGCTCTAAATCCCATCCGGCTGAAAATGCATCTTAGGTTTTCTAGGAGCCATAAATTATAAATGTTATGTTTGTGGTCTCTGGAACACTCTCAGACTTGACATACTCAGGGAATTTCTTGTTCGGACTTGAGACTAGCCATTATCCAAAAAAGTGTAGTAGTTATCCTCACATATTTATGAACATTATCCAGAAACTTACATTCTCAAAATATTTATGCCAGCATGAACAAGTGCCTGTTGTTCATTGTTGCACCACTTTCACCTAAATTTTTCCCTTCACAATGCAAAATCATTAAGAGAAGAAACTGAGGAAAATTCAGTAAGAGTTTTACTCGGAGGATTTTATGTAATACAAACGGTAACGTTTACTCAACAGTGATTGTCCCATTCAAAAGACTATATTAAACTTAATGGTCCAAATCCTCAGATCATAGCTTGGCTGACATCCACTCAAGTTAAAGCTAACTGAAAGTTTTAATTCAGATGAAGATCTGGCTGAAAGTTTTATGTAGTTCAACAACATCTTTGTTTGTTAGCACCTAAATTTGTCTTCAGGGAAAGCCTGATAGGGCCCTATTTCCACAAAGCAATGTATTCCAAATCAAAAGCTATGATTTCACTGAAGAACAACAAGTAAAAGAATAAGTTAATTTATTTCCTTAGAATTAAGTCTATACCTTTGTTTTAGAAACCTATATCTACTGAGGTGGCTCTTGACTTTGCTATTTGGATAAACACAGTCACAGGGCATAAAGGGTAGATGAAGAGAAGCCTTGCGAGACAAAATTGATTGCTTTTGTTCTAAGGTAAAGGTTGAATGTCAAGAAAAGATTCTCAGCAGTTTATAGGGAAGTGAATTACTATCTCAAGAGAATAGATTAAATATCTTTCTCTCTGGACATAGTAAAATTAAAGTGAACAAAACTCTTGAAATTGGGCTTTGAGACACAACTGTTTATTAGCAGGAAAATTGAATAGAAGGTACAGATTTATTCCACCTTACATTCAATGATTCTTTTTCTATGTTCTGTGGTCATTTTTCTGCAATAGTGGATGTTATTATGGTGCTGTTGGAAATTTTGACCCACTGAATTAGTCTCTAATACTTTTACAATAAATGAAGAAGTGGCAGGAGTCTGCTTTGCCTCTAAACATCTTCCTAAACATAAGTTGCCTATCTCTTTCAATTTATTTTAAGGTTTTAATGCCAAAAACATCGGCATGCTGAGTTGTAGCTGGGAAGCCTTGGTCTTTATCACTTGATTAAAATTGAATTTTGTTTAGCAGCTGTGTTCTTTGGTACCTTTTCTGCTTTAAATTTACCTGTCATGCTTCATTGTCTTAAAGTACAGGATATGTTTTCTTGTTTTACACTATAAAGAAACATATGTATAGGTTACTTTTTCTATTAAATTTCTTCCCTTAATGGGATTGTCTTGTATTGTCTTATTTCTCCTGGTTTGTTCATGCTGACCTTTTCTACGTTTGAGACTAACTGAATTTAGAACTGAATTTTTTAAGAGCTTAAGCCTTCCTGTGCTGGATAATTATATTTAAAATTGATCACAGACTCTGTAATAGCAAAACTTTGACAAACTGTTGTAAGAAAGCAGCAGTGATGGGTGGACTGCTGAGTCCATCTATTACTGCATCCCCCCCAACAGGAATGTATACTTGATCTTGCAACAAACAAGAGCTTTACCATTACTAGCAATTTAAGACTGTCAGAGAAGCAGTGAATCTTCTATCTTGCTGTGTAATAACGTGCTATTGTGCAAGTACTGTGTGATGACAGTGTATAGTTCTGTGTGACCAGAGCACAGTGCTGTAAGATTCGGGTTTCAAGATTTCTCTGAATCTGGAGGTGGAGTCCCCCCTGCTCTACACTAGAGGGGAGACCTGCGTGCTGCTGTTCTGTGGCTGTTTTCAAGGCAAATTGTGCTCAGCACTGAGTGGTGTGGGGATGGAGGCATCCACCATCATTGTTTCTTTGTTTCTCCCCGTGTGAAGCACTGCCATAGCTTCAGGGAGCATACTGGCACCTCCAAGCTTCAGCCTCAGATGAGGCATTGTTGAGCTATTAGCTATGATTCCCCCTCTTCCTTTATCTCCTCACACTGAGCTGATAGGACTTTTGTTGTTTCCCAGAGTATGTACCCTGTTCATCCTAACCAATTAAAACTAATTTCCATGGAAATTGGTTTTGTACAGGTGTGTTTGGAACTAAGGCATGTCAGAGCCATTTTCTGTGCTTTCTTGGTACATTTTTATTACTGTTTTTAGCGGAAGAAGGGAGTTGGATTTTGCAGGAAGATGTGATCTTTGCCTGCAAGAGGTTGCATTTGAACTTTGAGATGAAGTGGTAATGACAGTATCTAAAAGTAGAACACGAGGAGAGGCAGAAGTGAGGGTGAGAGGGGGCAGTGATCTATTAATCCTTTTCTGCCAGCATGCAACACATTTTAGGATTAGAGATTTAGAATGAGTTGAAAGAAAGGGTATTGTACCCTGCAACCACTCCATTTTAAACTGGAAGGTCAAGAATTTCCACAATCACTATCTGTTGCTTAGTAGGTTAAAACATACAGAAGAAGTGTTAACCATGCAATAAAAATACTGAGCCCAAAAGATTTAGTGAATCTCATTCGAAAAAACTGCATTAATGCAAATACTTATTAGATAACTGCTCCGCATAAGAATCATAAAAAGCACTGGATAACTTCTATCCTCATAAGATTTAGAGCATAATGTAAGTACTCTGTTAAAAGTGTTAAGTGTATTGTTTAACTAGAAAAGCTATAGTGGGAATTATACAATGCAAACTCAAAGGGAGTGTTTCTTTCATAAGAGCACTGGATAGCAGGGCTTCTATTGTCTGACTATATGCATGACTTACAGATGCGTTTTGAGGAATGCATATTGCATCTCTAACTTCCTACTGTTACTGAATCCTTGCTAGCTTTCAACATTTCTGAGATGTTCTTTGTAGTATGTTTTCCAAGAGACCTAAAACCTGTGTGATAACATAAAGAGCATGTGTCTTTGTAAGTGTGTGATCCTTGTCACTGGGACAACTGAATGTCATTAACATGTTTCTGCCACACCACTGAAATGTTGTTAACATGCTTTTCCCACACTGTAGATGATGAAGTAGAAGAGAGGAAAAACAGGGAAGAAGGAACCAAACAAATCATTTCACTAAAATGATTCTGAGCATTCCTTATTAGCTAAGAGACTTTGTGAGGTTCTGACATAACAAACATACATCTGAATGAGTGACAGTATGTACTTTAAGAACATCTGACATTAGAAGTAACACATTGATACATTACATGAATTCTAAACATGCCTCTTTGTGTGCTTTTGTTGTGAACTGACCTGTATCAATTTAAAAATTATCATTCTATGCTATTCAGAATAGACTTTTGATAATATAAGCTTTGTTATATGAGAGAATGGCATATTTCATCCATTAGTCCAGTGAGCTCCACAAATCCAAAAAATTAATGGAAAAGCAAGAAATGGAAAAATGCCCTATCATCTTCCAAGCTTGTTATGGAGATATGGTTTCAGTGTCAACTGCTTCTCACTCTGACAAGGCTGTTCTTTGTCTATGTGCTCTCTGAAACAGCAGTCTTCTTTTAATACTAATCTATATGAATACTATTAATGTTACTCCTCAAAATTAAGAAATCTTTTTTTTGATGTATAGTATCATCTTCATACAGGTCTTACTTAGAAAATACATTTGTGTTATTATAACATCAACTACATTGTATATTACTTGCTATTCTGGTAATGATAGAATCAAAGTAGAAGTTTTCTTCATTTTCAGTCGTTCTGCTTATGCTTTCTGATCCTATTTTATTGCTGCCATTTTTCCACTTGTACATAGCATAGGGTTTGTGCAGAATGCACAATGCTGCCCTAATGAACACAGCCATGTGGCTTTTGGCTCAACATCCTTTACCTCCACAGTGGCCAAACTGATTTTCCTCATGGATTTTTCTTTGGGGCTCGCCATATTCACAGATGAATGGTTCATAAACAGTAATGTCTGTGTTCTGACAAAACTGTGATAAAAGACTGTGTTTTTATCTTTTTTATACAGATGGGGACTGAGAGGCACAGACGTTATTGTCTAAAGAGCTATTACTTTTAAGTAGTTCAGCTTGAAGCACTTGGGATTTGTCTTGTCTGTCTCTAATATTGCATAGTATTCACATATTTTGGTGCAGTTTGCAGTGACTTCATGTGCAGCCATGAATTTACAGCAGCTCTGCACCTTAAGCTGCAGATGTCCAAAGTCAGACACCCAGAAAATAAGGAATGTACAATTAGACTGATCATCTCTAGCAGTGCTGAGTAGGTTTACTGCCTCCTCCTATGAACGAACCCAGAGACAAGAACCTCCTCCTCCATCACTGTCATTCCTACATCACATTTCATTCTTCTACCTGAGCCATTTTGTATGACCAGTTGTATCCCTGGAACTCTGTGGGAAAAAAAAAATCATCAAATACATGGTCATAATGTATGGAAAGGGTTGAATTAAGTTTACAAATGTTGTCTTGATTGTCACATTTATGAATTTAATTTTGCCTCTTTACGAATATTCTTTCAATACAAATTTTAAATGTTTACTTTTTTTTTTTTTTTAGTATTGAATCTTACTGACAACCATGTGCATCATCAGTGCTGTTGGGGATTTTGATTCAGTGCATAAATTTCTATCACCTGAACTAACAAAGCAGCTGATAAAGCAGTAAGTCATAATTCTGTCTGGCTCTTCATGAAGGGATGAAAGTGTCAGAAAATAAACTAGAGAAAAAGGCTCTCTATGTTCCTGGCTCTGGAGTAAGCAAGTACTGCAGAATTAACTTCTAAACTTGCTCTTGTGCACGATCATTTCTCTCTCTCCTGACTCTTTGTCTCACTCTCCTCACATCAGTGATTTGTTTTCTCTCTTTAGGGACCTAGTGGTAACTCCAGTTTGCTTACCCAGACACATGTCTATCCTTTCAGCTTCTAATTACTCATTGCTTCTATCTTTTCTTCTTAACCCTTTTTCAACTTGTTTATCAAGTGCACGTCACAGGCTTATCTAAGCGTCTTCTTATCTCTTGTACAACTTTGGGTGGTAGCACATAACCACTGAATTTAACCTCTCATTTTAGTCACTGCAACGTGTAGCTGCTCCATTCCTCTTTGTTCATCCACAGATTTAACCTTTGTCCTTTCCATGCATGGAGCAGTCAGCTTCTTGTTCCACTCCTGTGACTCCTACCTACCCACAGTATCACTGGGACCATGGGACTGTGGACTTCAAGGGGTTTAGCATGAACTGTAACCAGTTTCTACTGAATGTGTGTGCACTGCCTTTACCAAAGGCAAAACTGGAGCAGATTCTACCTCAAAACAGCAGAAGGAATGCCTGTTACTTTGAGCGGGTCCCCTGCTAAATTTCAAGTTTCATCAGAGTGTAAGGGTAGCAATCACATTAAAAAACAAATATATCCCTAACATTTCACTGAGGCATTAACAGTGTATTTTCCCTTGGTCTTGTTCTTTAAAATGACTAAAAATCTTCACAAAAAGTAATTAAAAAAAAAAAAAGATATCATAATAGATGTAGCCCATATGGAAATTCTTACCTCGGAAGCTTAAATTTAATGAAGTTGAAAGTGACTGGCAGATGGGTCTGAGACTGAAAAATGTTGGTGTGCTTTAATAACGAGAAAGGTTTTCAATTCTATTGGATAACTCTAGTAATTTTTAATTAGATAAAATGAGCTATCAAGCTATCATACTTCTGTGTGGGTCTCTTCCATTAAGGAATGTTACAAATATAGAAAAAGTACAATCAGCTAATTCTTTCTAGCAGAACGATATCTAATCTCTCCTCTGTGATAAGCAAGTAGCAGCATTTGGTGAAGAGGTCTTAACTTTCCTAGGGAGGCTGTTGGGAAAACAACGGTAACATAGTGTTCAGCAATTGTCCCAAGGTTTTTAGTAAAGAAAGCAAGTTATGAAATAACAACATACATAATTGTCATGGTTTTATGATTTTTGGTTATTGGTACTCCACATCATAACATCATGTAGTGGATATACCTGGTTCTCAGAAGAGAAGGACTACTACAGTCCCCACGGCACTTTGCTCCTCTGTTACCATTTTCCAGCCGGAGGGAAAAGATAAAAGCTCACAGTATAAAAACTTGCAGATCACGAGACCTCGTCCCTTTTTCCGCCGTCTCTCGTCTTGGCAGCACCTCGCTCTCCAGCCTTCTTATCGTCGGTAGTAGAGTAAGGCCTACCTTGATTTTGGGACATTCTCTCTCTCTGTATTGGATTTATCAGCTTAAATTGTAATTATATTGTATTATAGTGTGTTGTTTTGCATTCCGATATTTTATTTAGTAAATTAGTTTGTTTCTCCTCAGATTGTTGCCGCTGTTCTTTGCTCTCAGGGCCATCTCCTTACCCTTTTTCCCTTTCCCCTTTTCCCTTTTCCTGGGTCTTGGATCTGTGGGTCCCCCGTCCCCTTTGTCACAGAACCGGGCTGAACACCCGTAAAACGTTGACAATAATTTAATGGAGAGTCAATTCTACGAGAAAACTGATCAATATTTGCAACATTTTGGCCATCAAATTCGGTTTAATGTCAGTATATACTAAAAAACAGTGATTCCTTTTGCCTGCCAAAAAGCTTATCTGAAAAAGGAAAAAGATTGTATGTTAATAGTAAATTACTATGAATTGAATACACAAAACAGTCTATTAAATGTGTCAGTCTACTTATCTGCATTGCAAAGAAGAAATTAACTAATTAAAGTTCCAGTTTGTCAACGGTTTACGGGCGTTAGGCCCGATTCCGTGACAAAGGGGACGGGGGACCCAAGGGCCCACGTCCCGGGAAAGGGGGAAAGGGGAAAAGGGTAGGGAGATGGCCCTGAGAGCACAGAACAGCGGCAACAATCTGAGGAGAAACAAACTAATTTACTAAATAAAATATCGGAATGCAAAACAACACACTATAATACAATATAATTACAATTTAAGCTGATAAATCCAATACAGAGAGAGAGAATGTCCCAAAATCAAGGTAGGCCTTACTCTACTACCGACGATAAGACGGCTGGAGAGCGAGGTGCTGCCAAGACGAGAGACGGCGGAAAAAGGGACGAGGTCTCGTGATCTGCAAGTTTTTATACTGTGAGCTTTTATCTTTTCCCTCCGGCTGGAAAATGGTAACAGAGGAGCAAAGTGCCGTGGGGACTGTAGTAGTCCTTCTCTTCTGAGAACCAGGTATATCCACTACATGATGTTATGATGTGGAATACCAATAACCGAAAATCATAAAACCATGACACAGTTTTAAAAATTTTCAAAGCCAGGATGACAATAGCAAATGTTACGTCCCATAGCTGGTAACAACAGCAACCAGAATATGTGCTGCAATCATTTATCTTTCTCTCACATTTCAAAATGATACTTTAGTGGTGATCAGGGGCAGTATTTTGATCTTTTAAAAACAAATTTATTATCTATTGCAGGCCAATTGGGATATACATTTTTTTTTCCATTTAACAATAACAGAGTACCTCAGTCTTCCTTTTAACAGGGTAGTATATGTGAGGTTCTATCAAAAATGGCATTTTACAAGCTTATAAGATTGCTTTACCAAAAAGGAGTTCCACTCAAGTTACCGAATAAAACTCTAGATAAATATAAAGAAAAAAATTATCCACTCTGCCATCATTTAAGGAACTCAATTATCACTTGGACCAAAGGAGTTTTGGATTGGAGTAATTATATTTGAGACTGTGTGACATTGCTGTCATTTCAGTGAGATCCTCCTACATTTCCCTTTCACAGATTTATTCAGACAGCAGAAGTTGGAGGAGTGTAGATTTGCTGTTATAATGCTAAATTATTTTCTAACTGAGCTTTTCTCGGATGATTTTACAGTGCTTTCATGGTAACAGATCATATCTTCAACCTTTTTATTAGAAATCCCTCTTGAAATTTCCTTTAGCACATAGAAATAGAAAAGATCACAACAACCTTTTCTATTTTTTTCCTCTCCTTTGAGTTTAATAACTGAATAGTGAGGAAAAAAAGAGAGAGAGAGAAAGGAGAGAGAGAGAGACTAAAATATGAAAGATTATTTATCCCTACTTCTGAAATTGTGATCTTGTTTATGGAAATGTTACTAGGTTTCTATTGCATCAGACTTGTATAGAAACGAACGCTGTTTACCTGAAATTCACAAAACAGTGTTCTGAAGAGAGTAGAAAAGTGTGTGATGCATATCACACCTTCTCCAAACCATTCTCTAACAGATGCAAAGAAGTAAAAGGCATCACAGATACCTTAAGAAAATATTTTCCAGTCACATTGCCCATTGAGCAAGCTATGTAGTGATCTATGGAGAAACCCACGGAGAGCACCCTGAGATGACAGCAGCTATGCTCCTGTTCCAGCAAGCAGGCAGGATGGGCTCCAGGTGCCTCAGCTCCAAATCATTCGGTGACTGTAAGAGAGCTGAAACAGTCACTAACTTTTTTGTCATCCTCCTGCAAACCTCTGGGAGATAAAATCTGTCAACTTCTACTGTTTGCAGGTGCATTATACAGCAAATCCCTCAACAAGTTTTTCCCCAGCATATGCTTACAAATTTTCTCTTTGCTTGAAACAAGTGGCAGTAGCACAAAACAGCTGGAAGGACATATTTTTCATAAAGGTACCAATGAACTCAAGGGGGCTGAACAAACAGAAAAAAAAGAAGCAAAAATTTGGTGATTTTTTTTCTTGTCATTTTTAGTCAGTTTCTGCTTTCAGGTTTATTAATATGCAGCTATAGTAATTGAGACACCTTCAGTGCAGTTCATACAGCTTTACTGTTCTCTCTGTTTATTATAAACATGGAAATCATAGAGCATAGATGTGGTAAATCTCTCATGATACCATGATGATATTTTCCATCCCAAATCAGTATCTAATCTCAATTTCCCTTTCTCCATTTTACATGGTGACTCATGGCCCTTCCTCTGAATGACAAGGAACAAAGTTTGTTTTCTCCTTTATAGTGAGTTTATAGACATTTGAATACCAATCTCTCCCACTGCATTTTTGATGTGTCTTCATCAATCAGATTTTCCAGATCTTTGCAGTTTCTCAGTGCTCATCTCTGGACTCTCCCCAGCTGGTCCATATTTTCCTGAATCATAGTATCCAAAACCAAAATGCTTTCAGAAGCAGCAGATATCAAACCAGTCTGAAGAATTACTTAATTCGTGTCTTACAAGCAAAACCACTTTTGTGAGTGTGAAACAGCTGACTTACGTGCAGGTTTATAATGCTTAGGTCCTTTTTTTTTTTTTTTGTAGCAGGGGAGTTGGAACTAGATGATCTTAAAAGTCCCTCCCAACCCAATCCATTCTATGATTCTATGATTTTTGTTTCAAACTATTATTTTAGCACCTATTCTCTGTCCTCACCTTGAATTCTTAAGCGTTCAGGGTATTTTGAATTGCATCCAACATTCTCCAAGGCGCAGCTCCAGTGAAAACAGTTTGAGTTATTATCCTGAGCTCCTGTGTGTGTGCATCCTCTCCAATTTAGAGACAGGTGTAAGTCAGTGAGCTTATTCTCTGGTTTTCATTAGTAAATGAAAATCTATCTGAATCTTAACACACACTTGATAGTTAATTGTGCAATATGTGTCTTCTGCTTAATTCTAAATATTCTAATAATTTAAAAATGAAAATAAAAATGATTTCAAATAGTTCCAATAAGCAATTAACAATTAATTGATCAAAATCTATAATTCTATGTTTCTGTGATAAATCCATTCCTAACTGTGTAGCTCTACAATCGAGGTTACATCAATAGGCTTACTAGATGTGAATCATAATAACAACAATTTACATGATGCCAAATATATTTTCCTAACATATATTTTTTTATTCTTTTATAATAACACTTTGTCTTCATGTATTGCTTTTCATCACTGGCTCAGCCACCATATAAAACAATTTAATCATGTCTCTGTGCAGATGAGAAATCTGAAGCACCCAAGAGATTTGCTGGAGCTCATAGCTGAAAGAAGGATATAAACCCTGTTTCCTGAAATGAAGCCTGTGCATAATGAATATAGTAAGAATTTCTGGGTGAGCTTTTTCCCAGTAATGTCATTTCTGCTGATATAAATGATTTGAAGATTCATTAATGTCTCTTTCAAAGTTTTTCCATTTTGTCATTACCACTAAAACAAGCAAAACAAAGCAAATCCCCAAACACTACATACAGATGCTTTTTTTTTTTTTTTAAATAAAAATTGTTAGCATGCTGTTTTCAGGGACTTAGGGGACTTCAAGTATTCTGGTTAATTTTTGATAGTTCTCTGATTCATGCTATTTATACGTATACTTTTATATTTTGCATTTCATCTCTGAGAATATTATTCGGTCATTAAACCAAAGAACATACGCTGCATGTGCTTTGTTATATCTGTTTTCATTTCCTCTTTGTGGTTGTGCTAGAGACATATATTTACATTCTACTAGTGCTTATGCTTACTTTTTCACCTTCAGTATGAATATTCTGATAAGCCGTGTAACTCTAGTCATACATTTGTTATTGTGATTCTTTATCTTTTTATGCTTTGAAAAGTTTGCATGCTACATATGTCAGTGAAGCTATTAAGACTGAAAATAAGCGAAGAAAATATTCAGTAACATGGCATATTGCACTAGCTGACTGAATATGTTTTCTTAGTCTGGCAGATAGTGGCATTCGTTAAGGTATATTTTCACATTATCCTAAATGGAAGGCAAGTCAGTGTGGAAACAGCATATTTTTCCCCCTCAAGAGAGTTCCAACACAATTTTCATCTTCTGTCTTTGTGTACTTGAGCTATTTCCCTGGAGGCCTGTCTTTATTGAAACATGATGCTAACATAGTCTTCTCAGCCTATGCACAAAACAAAACCTTTACTCCTCACCGTGTTCTTGTTAACAGCATGTTGATATTTTTGTCTTCAATTTTCCTTACATCAGCCATATTGCTCTGGGTGCTATTGCAGCCTTTTTGTCCTTGAAAACTGGAGAATGGTTCCTTCATATGAAATTTACAATTGTAACTGTGAGTTGAGGAGAGGAAGGAATGCAGCTTTTATTCAAAATTACGCATACAAGGTGAAACCACCATATGGTTGATCTTCATTTGGTTCCTGGCTTTACTTGTGTGAAATACTTGTTCACTGAGCACTCATAGAGACATCAGAGGTTCTGTTGAAGGAGAATGGAAATATAGGACTCATAAAATACAAGTTAGGAATGTTTACAGAACAAGTAAGCTCGTCTTTCTGCTGAATTTGTATGGGTGACATATAAGCTATGTATCCTGCTTGATTTCTCAGACTAAATATGAATTTGATAAATTGGTTTGTATTTGACCTGGTGAAATTCAATTTTCATTCAAATTAAAAAGTATTCAAAATAAATTTTCCTGATTCTTTTACAAATGTAAATCAAATGCACTTTATCTTCTCACCACTCAATTTCTGAGTAACCTGGATGTAAAAGTTGAACATCTTTTGAAAACCATAAATAAAGAGTTCTCCACCCGGAATGTCCATACTCTTAAGATTAAAAATTTGATGCTATGAGTAATTCACACATATACCAGTGGACAACTTTAATGCTGGAAATTTCATCTCAGAATTTTACCATGATCCTAATCTTTACCTGCATTCCAAGGCATTTAATTCAGAATGTTTTTCTCTCAGTGATTCCATTTTTATTAATAGAAAGGGGAGAGAAATAGTTTTAAGTGAAAAGATGGAATAGGACCTGTGTTAGGTTCTGGAAGATATTTTGAAAGCTTATTTGACTTACCATAAAATAACATTGTTATTCCATTGTGGTTTTCACTCGCTCCCTTACATGCTCTTAAGCTCTCTGCTGTTCATAGAGATCAAATGAATAGAAGCATGGGATTCTTTAGCTTTCTCTAATTAGAGTAGTAAGTTCCAAGAGATTCCGGGCACTTTGAAACCAGTTAATAAATCAGATGCTTAACATTTCCCCAGATTTGAAGCTTCGATAGAATACAAAACAATCCCAAATTGTCCAGCTGTTATTAGTACAGGACAAAAATATGAGGCATTTTGCTTTTCTCTCCTTTTAACATCCTTTATTGTTTACAATACTTGTACTCTCCTGGGCCTGGAGAGAGCATTTGAATTTAGTTTATATATGAAGAAATTTTAAAGTACAATAACTTCACTTCGCCTTTGGGATACCCTAGGCAAACTGCATATTGCTTTTCTTAACATGTTTCTCCTTTTTTTTTTTTCTTTTTTTGATAGTCAGAGCTAAAACTCTGATTGCCAGACATACCTCCGGGCAAAGCTCACTGGGAATCTGCCTCAGCAGGCACCAGTGTTTTTGGAGTTCCTGTTTTCACAGAGTGAATAGGTACCAAGTATTTGTGAGCCCGTTATGCTCTCTTCTCAAGCATCCTCAGTGCCAAGGTCCTTCATGTGCTGTTGCTGTAATAGGCCAGAATGGAGATACAATGTATTGCAGGGCTGCCCAGCTGGTGCCTGATGAGCCTGGACTAACCCCAGCATAGCTTTGCTGCCTGAGCCATCGCCTGCCATCACATAACATAAAGCTTATCTGCAATCCACGTCTGGCATGAACAGCTATAAAGAAGTCAAGGTCTTGGCAAGAAATTAGACAGAGCTGGTCTATTATGCTCAATGCAAAGTTTTCATTAATCCTATGATTTTTCTCTTGATTGTTTTTAATACTACCCATCGTATTTCTTTGTGGGTGACAATTTACAGGTATTCATTCTTCTGTAAGTAGTAATTCTCAAGTTTTCATAGAATGGTCCTTGAAAATTTTTTTTTAAATTTCCATCGTCCATAAAGTGAAGAAAATAACAATTTTTACTAGTCCAACTCTCAGTAGAATTTCTCTTGCTGAGGACAAATCTATATTATGAATCTAAAATATCCTGTGAATGAAGTACTGACCTGAAGCTCTGAAAAGCCATTTCTGCTACCCAGCCCAGTCAAACTTCCTCTGAGAAGCAGAGCTGAGAAAGCATGACAAAAAGGGAGAGAAGGAAGAATAATTAGGAAAAAAAGAAGGGATCTGTACATGCTCTACAGTATGCTACTATGGCATCTTTATGTACAGAATAGAAGCAATTGTTGAACAAATCTGTTTCTTGCTCATTGTGGTGCACAGTTGTATCATTTTTACATAATATAGGACAAAGAATTCATAAGATGCTTTCTTTCTTCCTAAAAATTGTTGAAAGATTTTCAAAACAATTGTCTGTATTTTCCATGCTACTTAATCTCTACAGTCACTTGAGCTGTGAAAATATTGTGATGGCTTAACCTTGGCTGGCTGACACACACTGGCTCAGCCACAGCAAGATGAGAGAAAATGGGACAAAAAATCATGGGTAGAGATAAGGACAGGGAGATCACTTACCAATTACCATCAAATGTTAAATAGACTCAACCTGGGGAAGATTAATTTAATTTACTGCCAATTAACAAGTAGGATAGTAAGAACTAAAAACAATCTAAAATCATCTTCCCTACCACCACCCTTCTTCCCAGGTTCAACTTCACTCTACATTCTTCTACCTTCTCTTCTACCCTGAGTGGTGCAAAGGATAAGGCATGGAGGTTGTGATCAGTTCATTATATTTTGTCTCTGCCAATCCTTCCTCCTCACACTCCTCTGCTCTAGTGTGAGGTCCCTCACAGGGAATACCATCCTTCACAAACTGCTCCAAGTTGGGTCCTTTCCAAGGGTTGCAGTTCTTCAAGAACTCCTCTAGCAGGTCCTTTCCATATGATGCTGTTCTTCAGGAACAGACAGATCCTGCATGGGCTCCTTCATAGGATGCAATTCCTGCCAGGAACCTGCTTCTGTGTAGGCTCTGTGAAGGACTGCAGCTTCCTTCAGGACATGCGGTCCTTGATAGGTGGCAGTGAAAACTGCTTCAGCTTTTTTTCTTCATGGGATGCAGGGGATAGCCTGCTCCAGAGCTTGGAACACCTCTTGTCCTCCTTCTGCACTGACCTTGGTGGCTGCAGGGGTGTTTCAAACATTTTTCTCACTCCTCTCTCTCTGGCACTAGCTGTGTCTGTCATGCCCATAATTTTTCTCATGTAGGACACTTCTGCAGTGCACTCATTACCAAAACTTTGCCAGGTAAAACCAACAGAATGAGGCGCACACTTCTTTAGAAAGCATCAGCCATATATATTATCTCAATTCGTTTCTGTTTTCTTATAAGCAATATAATAAGGTCTTGGTTTATTACATTTGTGCGGTAAAAATAATAATACAAGAGTGGTCATCTTGTAGGGCAAAAACTTTCAAGCACATATATATAGCAGAGGAGTTCAAAATTTGAATAATTAATGTCAAATCATTGTGTATGCTTATATTCTGCAAATTTTGCATTTGTAGTCTCAGAGATATGTTGTGCTTTGCTGTACAACACATGCTTGAGCATTCATGGGCTTTCTTCCAAGAGTACATCATGGTACCTGCAGCTAGTGAAAAGGTTTAGCAAAAGGTCAAGATTTAGCTCTGCAAGTGTCCTCTAAATCTTGTAAATGTTCATGCTTTTCCCAGTGAGAACCATGGGTGAATAAAATACATCAAACCATAAATATTCTAATACATTTTAGCCATCCTGACAGAATGAATTTTTCAGATGTTCCCCTAAGTACCCACAGTCGGATCAGATTGGCTTATCTTTGTGTAAATTCTATACAGTCTTTCATGGAATGAGAATGAGCATTCATGCAAGGGTTATAATATCCCATTCTCTCTCTGTACTTCTCAAACTGCAGAAATCCCAAACCTGCTCCTTCTGGCAAGGCTCCAAACCAAAGCCAAATTATGTGCTATTCCCAGTGTATTCCCTCCAGCATTTGCAGTGCAACCAATGCAGACAAGGACATCTGGGGCACTCACGGGAGCCCAAGAACATGAATACAGATAGGAATCTTCCTCGGTGTAATGGTTATGTGCTTCTAAAATGTTAAAAGTCACCACCTTTGCAGTATGAATACTTCTGGAGACCATTTTCTATTACAAAGGAAATAGAATGAAGGTTACTGTATGGCCTGCCTTATTAATTGAAGCTTTCACAAATCCGAAGATAGCAGTATATAATGGCATGGCTAGAAAAATGGGGAATGCAGAATTGTTCAGGACTACTACGACTTTTATTTTTATTATTATAGTGTTTATAACTCATTGAGATGGGATGAATGGATATTAAATCTGTGGGTGAGCACACACTTCTACTTACAGTCAGGAGACATTAAAACAGCATTTTGTTCCTGCTGCTGTTTGCTTCTTACATGCTCAAGTGAATAGTTGCCGCTAGAATCAATATGAATTACCTTTCTAAAACACTTTTTGCTGCTACTCTGAGCATTTTAGGAGAGATTCAAGCAGTAAAACTGGAGTCTTCTGTGGACAGAGTAACTTGCAACAGACCAAAAGACTCTGTCTAGGGTTTGTTTGAATCATCTTGATTTCAGGTGCTGGAACTTTGTAGAGTGGGAGTACTGATGGTTGGAGGGCAAGTCCTGTCTTTGTTTAGAAGGATTTTCTAAAGCTTACCCCTGCTAGGCTGAAAATGCTAATTTATATTCCTGTTTATCCCTTTAAAATTAAATTACATATGTTTAAGTTAAAAATCCTATGAAGCACATACAGTTACACCATTTTTTGTGTCCACTTGGGTTAAAAGGATAGATTATAGTCATGTGTTTATTCACCCTGATAACCCATTAGGGCTGCCCTGGGATTATGCTCACTGACTCTCTCCTAATTTGTGGGCAAAGAGTGACAGAATCTTAGGAAACAGGTCAGGAAGGGAATGCAAAAATCTAACACATTCATCCTGCCAATCCTGCAAAATCATTTAGAAAGAAGAATAAAGATGAAGTATAGATCCAAATAATATTAAATTGACCTGCCATGTAAACAATATAAAAATGAATGCAGCAGCTGTTGGTCCCATGTGTTCACTGCACAACTAAGCCAAAGTTTAACTGATTATTTGGTTATTAAACCAAATTATCTGTTACTAAACATAGCTTCAAAATGAAAAGTCATCTGAATGGCTTTTGTAAAAATGACTTGTATGTTGATTTGCAAACAATTTTTTTTTACAGTTATTTTTAGATCAAGAAATTAAAACACCTCTCATCCTTTCCTTTAAATCATCAATTTCCATGATATACATCTTATTAGCCAAGTGTGTTAAAATCCCTTGGTTCACTGGTACTGAAAGTGCAGCTTCTACCAGAGTCAAAACCAAATTAAGCCTCTTGACAAGAGCCGTGGTCAGAATACTACAACTTTTTAGCACAGGGCTGTCCCAGTGGTAAGCTGATCTACCGTTATTTGAAGATCACCCGTTTCTCATTATGTCTGAACATTTCTGCTTGTAATCTCTGTTGGATTCAAAGACGAAGACAAAGTACTTCGATGTTTCAGAAACTTTCACATTTTGTAGGAATTATTTAATTTTTTTTATTTGTTTTTTTTTTTTTAGTCAGCTTTCATCTTTGGATAATGTGAATCTCTTTTGCACTGATTTATAGTTAGCATTTTCAATCCTATTAAAAACATTTACTTCAGAGAGTCAGTGACTCATTTTGGTGACCTACTCTGTAATGCAAGACATGTTTTTTCCCAAGGAGTTCTGAAAGATGGACTACACTGCAGGGGCAGTGGTATTCTGAGGTGGAAGTTTTTTTTCACTGAGAGCCTTAAAGGAATTTGAATTATAGCATAAAGAAAACAGCATGGAGGACAAGGCTCCTCGACAATGACAACACCTAGTGAATAGACTTCCAAAAACATTTGTGTCAAACATTGCTTTGAATTGAAGTATATAATCTTTTGGTGATACGGCTGTTGCCACTTAATTTAAATCATCCTTCAGGCTTTCAGAGCTGGAGTCTGTCTTTATTTCTTGTGCATGTCTAAGCATGTTAAAAACTTCAAATGGCAAGAAGTGATTCTACAGAGCAAGGAAAAATCATAGACAATAAATTACTTGAAGATCTCTTGGGTCTTGTAAAGGTAGAAGCAATATGTGCTCCAGTATAACTTCCTTGCTTCTTCTAGCTTCTCAGAAGATAGATTAGCATCTTAGATGGTATGGGCATATTGTTCACCCAAGGTCTCAGCTGTTTTTAGTAATTTGTATCAGGAGACAAAGTAGCAATTTATGGAATACATTGCCAATGGGGTACATACAAGCAGTTAGACTTGCAATTTTCATTAATAGTTAGAGAAGATGTATGTTATTTTCCCCGCACACCCAACTGAATATTTTTCAATATATGAGTAGAGAAAATAATTACTGTAAAACTGCCTTTCAGCTAAGATGTGATTGCAAGGACTTCTATGGTCTTTTTTCTATGAAAAAAATACGTATTTTGTGACAGAACGTTTATGAATGAGGTAAGAGTAAAAATTATCAGTCTCATCTTCAGTGACAGAGCAGTGCTTATAGAGAACTTATTTATGTCTTCACTTGTAGAAAAATGAATACTAAAATTAAGAGCTTGCATTGATTTTTAAGTCAGTGCTGAAGTTTGTGTTACGGATGTGGTATGGATTTTCTACTCATTTCGTTTGAGCTACTTTGGAGGGTATTCTGTATCTGCAACAAATACACAATCCATGGTTCTGTGGTACAGCTTCTGTGGAATCCATTTTTTAGACAAATAGCCCTTGCGAGTCCTAATGGATCTGTAAATCTTTAAAAATCCTGCAGGATGGGAATATTTTCTAACACAAATTTGAGTTACTAAAAGCAGGTGTGCTTTTCTTTGCTAGCTTCTAGGTGCCACATGAGGTAAGTAGTTACAGTTTTTCAGGGACTTGTGAACATACAGTTAAAAAACATTTTAGAAGAGATAAAACAGGGAAGAGAGAGACACAAGGCATGGTTTAGTGGGGAAATATTGGTGGTAGGTAGATGGTTGGACTGGGTGATCTTGGAGGTCTTTTCCAACCTTGGTGACTCTATGATTCAATGATTTCCAATGTCTGTATGACAGACAACATAATTGTTCTTTGTCCTCAGTTTGTTGTGTGGTTACCATGGTAAAGAGACTGTGCTGGACAGCGGGGGTGAAGAGTACTGTAGGCCATGGAGGTGTAATCCATGCACATGTGCTATCCTGCCTTCTACATGAAGGGCCAAGTGAAATCCTTCGGAAAGGTGGTCAGATTGCTCATGTTTCCTCAGGGAAATGTTGAGATGAGACAGCAGAAATATTAGAAGTGCCAGTGGGCCAGCCAGAGACAAGCAGTTGGGAATGCATAGACTGAGCAAAGTGGCTGCTGAGAGATACAAGGGGCAGTCAGTCAGGCCTCTGAAGAAGTGGAAAGAAGACGTGCTTCCACAGGGCACCAAAATCATTGCATTATTGCTGACTGCAACTCTGGAAACAACTGCTTTGAATGGATGGAATATAAGATTAGGGGAGAGAACATGACCTCTACTGACATAGTCAATATAGGGGAGATATATTTTCAACATCTTTTATTTCAACCTATATATCCCTTCTGATCTAAGTGGCTTCTGTTACAAAGGTGAGTTGTTCAGTCTTTATTGAAAAAAAAGTGAATTAAAGCATGTGGTTGGTGTGTTCTGGATCTTCCTGATCCAACTAAAAGCCAACTTAGAGTCTAACGATAGTTTGCATTTTACTTTTTCAAAATGAAACAGATTTTATTTTTATTTTTTTAGAAACAAATATGAAAAAAGTCTTTTCCTCTCTGAATTTAATCCAACTCTATGAACCTCCAGGAGAATCTTGCTTTTATATTCTCCTTTTCTGGTAATGGAAAACATTTACTCAGGAGAGCAAACCCAGATGGAACTAGTTTCTAGTGCATCTGTGACCAACTATCTCATCATAAGATCTTTAAATTTCAAGTAGTCATATTTATGTACAATTAATTTTCATACAAGAATTGATATATTGTACAGAAGAAATGGTCAAAATTGTGTTTACATCATGTATCTTTGTAAGTTACTATTACTGTAGTTTGAACCCAGCATTCTGCTTCTGTTATAGTAAATTGTCTATAGGAGTTGTCTAAAGCAATTTTAAGCCTTAATATTTGAGCTGGATTCAGTCTTTACACATAAAACACCACAGAGGATTTGGAATGAAACTGCACACCCCCAGATGTCTATTTACTTGTAGGAAACAGCACATCTTCATGTCTCAAAATCCCTTGATAACTTTGTTTATTGTTCTGTTAGGTCATTTGACAGAAATAATCACTCCTCCAATTTCTCTTTGCAAAGGTAGCTAATCAGTACCAGATATCTTTGAAGCTGTGGGCAAAGGAGAATGAATGAATCAGCTGCTTCCTCATTTCTCATAAGAGTCTTCAAATCGAAGAATTAACACTATATTTAAAGGGCTTTGGTTTGCATTTGTATCAGAATACACACATGTATTAAGGAAGCGTTTTTTTCTCTTGAAACTGTTGTGTCTCCACATTAGGAAATTGTTTACTGGGGTACATTGCTATCATCACTAGTGACCACATTTTTCTCAATTCCTGATCTCTCTGCAATTTGCAATGCATATGTAGACTTTCCTGTGTCTGAGAAGTGTCTCAAAGTCATCTTGGAACATGGAGCAAAGTTGGAAAGTAAAGCAGCATCTACACTTCGGACCTGAACACTGGGTCTCTAAGTGTCCTGCATGTTAGACATGAGGCAATTTAGTGATAAGGGATACTTCTAATTTAGAAGCAGGGAACATCAGTGCTTTGAGAGGAAATAAAAAATGTTTCCACTCATAACAAAAGGCTTAAGAATAGCACAGAGGACAGATTCTACTTTGAAGACTATAATAGATTAACCTAAATGAGAACAAGGTGCTTATGCAAGATAGTCAGAATATGGCAATTTAAGTGCACAAAATAACTTTTATTGGTTTTGCATAGTATGTGTGATTTTTTTTTCCTGCTTCAATATGTACAACAAAATTAACTTTAAGGAATTTGTCTAATATTGCAGAAAGGGAATCTTGTATAATAACTCCAAACACTGGCAGCATCAATGATCTATTTTTACTATTATAAATAATATTTTTCAGACTTTATTGCTAGTAAAAGTACTGAAGTATGAACATTTGGATTAAAAACCTGTTTAAAACAAGAAATATTCAAGTGTTTTTTATAAATAAGAATTACTGTTATTAAAATTATGGTTGTTTAAATATGTATTTAAAATACATACCAGTATAATGTTTTGATATCAAGTCTCACCAGATTCAACCACAGTATGATTTGATGGATACTTCTTTAGGTTGCAACAAGACAGCATCTGCATCACCCAGTACTGCCAATAACTGGCATAGTAAGTCATTAAACTTTTTCTGTTTGTTTACATTGCAATCATCTTTAGAATTTCTGCTTCTAATAGGCCCCATTTACATAAAGTAAACGCACTGTAGATTTTGTCAGTGTCCTGTGAGAACTTATATTTTCTAAAGGTATCTTTAGACCTCAAGAAAGTCATCAATGAAAGATAATTTCACTAAGTTTATCATCCACACCTCAGTCTGTCAAATACAACCTTCACTATCCATATCCAGATCCTAAAGCTTGATGTAAGAACAGTGCCTATTCCTTGACTTTCTCACTGGTTTTAAACTCATGGATGTCTCTCTCATCTCTTCTTCAGAGTAGCTGACTTACAACCTAATAGCTTGGTGGACTATTAAAATCTATTGTCTACCTTAAGAGCTTTGTAAATTGTGCATGGATGTTGCAAGTCTTGATAGCCTCCTTTTCAGGAAACAATAAGTAGTTCCGCAGCATAATTTTGATCATACAACTACGTACGTTGCTCTGAAAGTAATGCCTCCTATTTATTTCAAATGGAAACTGCAACAAAGAGCACAATAACACTAGTTGATAGAGCAAATTCTCAGCTATAAAACACTGTTGTTTCAACCTAGTCACCATCATAGTCACATTTGTAAAAATCTGAACCAGTGGAGGTGACCCACTGTTTCACAGCTGCTATGATGGTGTCATTACTAGGTTTTGTCCTGTTTTATTATGTTGACCACTATTTGCAGAGGCAGATGTTGGTAGTATGGCAACAGAGGTTGAATATTCCCACCGGTATCCCATTGCATTTTGTTGCTGTGTGACAGATGGCAGCAGAGGGGCAGTCTGACAAAATGGTGTCTGACATGGAAATGCATATGAAATAAAGGTGTGTCATTGAATTTCTCTGTGAAAAAAATTGCACCCATTCACATTCATCTAGCATTTCTGGAGACGAAACAGTGGATGTGAGTGCAGTGAGGTGGTGGATGATGCATTTCAGCAGTGGTGATGCAGACAATGGGTCACATGCACTGATGAAGATTGTTACAAGAGCAGCATGCAGGCTTTTGCTGATGGAAATGCATAGATAATGGTAGTATTGGTGAAAAATCACATTTTGTACCTGATAATTTGCTCTATCAAATAGTGTTATTGTGCTCTTTTATCTGCCATTATTTCCGTGGGAATAAATAGGAGGCATTAATTTTGGAGCAACCTATGTACTTAAAATGCACAGTCCACTGTTTTGTTGTTGTTGTATGTTGTTATTGTCCACTGTTGCATATGATTGCAGAGGGTTAACAAATATACTCTTCCATTAATCTGCACTGGGTAGGTGTTAAAAATTTCTCTTTTCGAGATTTCCAGTGTTTGAGAAGGATTTTTTTGGAAACCTCAGTAGGAAACTTTCCCCAAAGTATAAAGAGGATAAGTTAATTTTTACCCCATTAAAAAGTAATGCACAGCCTACTACAAACAACCACAAATAGCCTTTAGCAGTGCTTAGGTATTTCTGTTTAAATTACATAAATTTTCACTCAGTAATGATGAAAACTAGAAATCTTGCACTGAAACTTCAGATTGTTCTTTCTAAGTGGAGGCTATACTGTAAATTCCTGATAAAATTGATAGCTGTGTTTAATGATTTTTTTTTCAGGTTTTTCCTTTCCAGTTTGTGCTTTCTGATCAATAAGGTATATGCTCACTAAGTATCTTATAAGAATAGCTCAAACAATTTCCTCTACCCATTTTAATGTGGAAATTACATCTAATCTGCATATAAATTAAAACATAACAGATAATGAACCATATAAAATGGCTAGCTTTTGCTTTTTTGATTTCACTGTTTTGGTTCCTGTTTGTACCGTATCTCAAGGATGTCATTAACAATTCTAATTTCTGCCTGTTTTTGCACTCTAATTTTAAATGCTATGGCAGAGAATGTAAACATTGTATTTAGCTTTTTGCAACAGAAAATAATTGCAGGACAAGTAATAAGTCAAGTGCTGAAAAACGTGACTGTGTTGCCACAAAATAAAGTTGATTTTTTTAAATTCTGTTTTTCTCACAGAAATGCCTGGAATAGAGAAGTAGAGATAACTAAGCAAACTTTCAATTATTTTGTTTGTCTACTGATTGCAGCCTATCGATGACTGCATGAAATGTAGTCCAAAAGTAGAATGATTCATGGGTCAGATCAGTTCATTTGTGCCACTGTCTGTTTTCCTATGGATAGACAAACTAGCTAATGGTAAGCTAAAATAAGTTCTTCTCTATCTTCTCAACTCTACATGCATGAACATGACTGGTGTGTTGTAGACATCCTTCTAACTGTAAGTTAAAACGATGAAGGTTTTACCTATGTGATCTACTTCATGCCATAGATATCACAAATGCACCACTCTGAAGAGGTCACATTCTCAGTTTATACACCATTGTTTCCATTGGCCTTCTGCAGCTGTTAGGTTTGAACACTGGCAGTCTAATATGTCTTGGGAGAGAGTTTTGATATCTTGGAAATAACTTAAAAAAGCAAAGGTGCAGATATATTAAAATATCTATAGGGCTAACTACTAACAGCAAAATTTAAAGGTCCTGTGACAGTAGAATTCTCATTAATTGATTATTTATTTATTTATTTTTGAGGCCTGTGAGAAGAAACTACTTATGAAGAGTGTGCCTGTGCACTTTTTAAAAGATAATTTTTCAGTAACCTGGAAGATCGGCTCCTATCTTTGGTACCCAACAGGAAACTGGTACGGTAAAAGTGGTCCCTTGTTTATTGAGAGAAATTAAGGAAGGCAGCAATCTTTATGAAATAGAAAATTCAAAAAGTATATTCAGCAATGTTTGTTTTCTGTTTGGAGTGACACTGAAGAGTGTTGATCAAAAGGACTCTGGTGCCTCAGAGACGTTACAGATCACATGCCATGGGGCTGCACTCTCCTTTTAAAGCTGAATCACTCTGTCACTGGGTTGGGGTGTTACACCCACAGTTCTGCCCCGGCTGGGGCAGAACTAAAATATGTGGTATCATAAGAGATGTAAACAATTAAATAATTCTATCATAAAGCTAATATAATCATAATGTCCCTTATGTAATATACCATAACATTATCTATAAATTCCCTGCAGCACTGGGTTCAAATCGTAACTACTCCTAAACAAACCCCAAACTCTTGTCAAAGTATACAGTGTTGCATGGCTAACATTTCACTTGAAAGCTCTATAAGGTATTTACCCAAACAGGGCCTGTAAAATTGGTTATGGAAGTGTAGATGTTGATTGGCCAGGTATTCATATCTGGTGGAGGCAATTTGGCTTCAGACCTAGATAGGAGCACAGCCCAGGCAATTAGCTGCAAACTGCAGGTAGTAAGTAGGAAGCAGTGAAACACTTAAGAGTCACAGAGGGAACAGCACTGATACTTCCATGTTTTTTTCTGCCACAGGTCTTGAAAACACAGATTGTCTCAATGTCAAAATGAGAGATCCTTGAGGCTCCTCGGTGCTGAGTGGAGACACAGAATCACCTGCAGCTTGCGCAAGTGTACCAGTCAGTAGAATGGCAGAGGCAGTTTAGTGTCAAACTACCTAGAGCAAAACAATGTTATTTAGAACAGCATATTACTATTAGAATACACAGTGACATTTTCTACAATATAAAATGCATGTTCTTTACTCTCTGCTTAAACATGATTTAAAAGAATTGGGTAGTGTTTCTTCCCTGTTCTTCAGCCCAAGTAGCACAGGAGTGTTTTGGTAAAAAACATCCAAGAACTATGTGTGCTGCTTTGCCTTAGTGTGTGTGGCTTAGCTCATTAATCTAATAGAAGTAGTGTTTGGTGTTTTTTTTCATAGTTAGTGCATTGTAAAACAAAGGGTGTCAATTAGGCAGCAGGGAGGAGGGCTGAATTTTTCATTTTTTTAGTCTTGGTGTTGATGCTACACAGCAGGTCAGGTGAAACTCTATGGGAAAGAATGGAGATGACTTGCTTCCTGGGAGTAGATGTGTCTCATCACAGTGATAAAATTAGAGTAAACTGCAATGCTCCCCTTTTTGAAGCTCTGCTTTCCCCTTGTTATTCTTACTGAGAATATGCAAATACTTACAGATATTTTTTTTTGTAGTATGATTTCATGGATTTCTTGCCAACGTCTCATAGACTAAGAGCATTTCACAAATCAGTTACTGAGAATCACTGATCTGGTGGCTAGCTATTAAAAAAAAAAAATTGATTGACAGCCTTTTCATTGTTGCTTATATGCTATACAGCCATGGGCCAGTGTCTTCATCTCCCTGTATGTCTATTACCTTTAACTTTGTCTTCTTCTCTTGCTAATACATTTTGTGAACTATTTGTGTATCTCATTATGATTCTATGATGCTGAACAGGATTCACCTCTGATCTCAGGACATTTGGACACTGCTTTCATACACACAGTAGCGTGTGACTCATGCAAGATGAAATGTATAGTTTTGCAACCTAGCCTGGAAGCAGCTGACATAATAAGGAAAAATGGCCATACTCCATGCAGGAAATGTTTTCTAGCACTAGCACATAAGATGACAAGTAATCCAGATAGGCATTAGTATGGGCAGTCTGTTAGTGATGGACAGTAGTGAAGTTTCAGTAGTGCTATAGAAATTTTATGAAAACCATTACAATGCATTATGGTATTGATCTGCACTGAAAAACTCAGCAAGATTTTTTAAAAGAATGTCATAGCTATACTTTTATTCACTTTGTTAACAAATAGTTCTACAATACTTCCTGAGTTTATCCTTTATCTTTTTGCTAGTGACTATGGATAGAGACTGATTATTTTTATGCATCTTCAGCAATGATTCACACAGAAGTACTGACATTTTTTTTAACGGGTTGAGTGCCAAGAACTATCCAAGAAATCATGATCCTTTGAAACTCCACATTTTCTTCAATATGGTAACAATTCTGTCTTGTGCTAGCAATATAAGTAGACAATCTCAGGTAATTCAAATATCTTAGTCATTCAGATATATAACTATAGAAAATATAGTTTTAGTAGAGTGACTAATGGTTGCACACAGAATATAGAAATGTACAGCTTTTCTTAAGCTGTTGACTCCTGGTACAGCATTAAAAAAAAAAAAAAAAAAAAAGGCAGTTCACTGTATGCTTCTATATGCTCAGTGTCTTGTTTTTGTCAATGTATTACTTGCAGAGGGAGGGAGAATTACTGACTTCAGACCTTAGCAGAATGCAATGCTTTGCAGAGGTAATCACACTTTGCCTTAGTCACTTAGATTTGGATAGTAGCAAAGATCAATAATGTCCAACAAAACTTACAAGTTCAAAAAGAATCAATGTTCCTCTAACCATGTGTCACAGAGCAAAGCTCACATGTTTGAAAAGGTACTTCAGAGGTACACGTATGATCACGGTGGATTATTTTGCCTTGTAAATGAATGGGTATGCAACATAGAGTTAAATGTGAAATTCTGAGCCTAAAATTAAGGGAACAAGCAAAGAAAAAAATTATAGGTACTTGAAATTAAAATTGCATTTCAATATTTTATAATTTTTCCTTAAATTTTCAGTAGAGAGACAAGAAGTGCTAAAGCTGATATCCCCATGACTGTGATGTTCAGGAAGAGGGAGAACATGGTAAATAAGTTAGTTGTCTATTGTATGGTCTTCTCTAATTATATGGAGTTTAGTGGAGTTACGAGAATGTTCTACCTTCTCATGTTCTTAATATTTTCAATTATTTGTCTGGTTAAATGAAATTCATAAGTTTCCTCCTCCCTTCTAGTTGGTCCTTACCCAAACTCGTTTCATTTTCTTGGCTATTCAGAAACATACATTTGGACATAGTGAGGGAGAGAAGTTTTCAGAAAAGTTCACAAGTAAGGAGCGTCACGTTACACTATTGCCTAGAAGCAAACCAGTGAAAAACAGCAATGAAGGTCACAGTACATTTACTTAGTCTCTATTTGCTCCAGGAGAATGATTACTTCTAGAAGCAGATGACTTTTCCCCCCATGCTTAATCATTTCAGATATCTGATGCAATACATATATATATATTTTTTTTGCATAAATCTCATTGCCATTTCTTTATTTCCCATCAGTTCATGTGGGAAGAATGAGATTTTTTCCAAAGAGATTTTTCTACTTCTCTTCTGTCCTTTATTATGCCTTGAAGATAACTGAATCTGCAATGAATTAAAAGGTGTCTATATTTTTTTTCCCCAGAGGATGTGGAAGATGAGACAATCTTGGCTTTAAAATATAACAGCTTTGTATACATTTTCTAAACCACCTAGAGGATTCCATTGCAGTCATGCACTAGAGACTAATGCAGACTTAAACCCTCTGGAATGTCTTAAATTCATTATATTAAAAAATGACAATTTTAATCTAACCCTGAAGATCTCACCTTAAGTTGTGGATATAGAATTTTTAAGGGAAGAACATTACAAAAACAGTAAATAATATTCCTTTTATATTTTAAGGCTTGGTTTACTGCAGATTTAATACAGTATCTGTAATGTATTTTCATTTTACTGTATAAGAGTTGCAACAAAATTATCAATAAATCCCAAGGCTTTTATGGGCATACGTTATTTTTACAAAATTGTACTTTTAATTTATGATATCTTTTTTTCTCTACTCTCTTTTCCTCACAGAGGACCATGTACAGTTATACATCCTACATACTTTTGCAGTGCTTACAAATGAGACACTATGCATTCAGATAATAATTACCACTTGAATACTTTAAAGTCTATTAATTATAAGCAGTGTTGTGCAGCAAAGTTAGGCTTTATTGACTTGTGTCCAACATACAGCACTGAATAAATATTTCTGCGCCTACAGTCAACATAGATAGCTGTCTCTGCCTGAAAGAAATACATAACTCTTGTTATCATAGCAAAAACATTCCATCCCTCCATACTCTGCTCAAAAGTTTAAGATTCTGAATCATTTTGAAAGTCTTGAGTTATCTTTGCTTCCTGCTGGTATTGTGCAAGTTACTGTTTACTGTTGCTAGTTGACACTTCCTTTCTCTATTGGAAAACCATAAAAAAAGAATCATAAACACAGAAGTATGACATCATATGATCTTCTTGATGAGTTTCAGTGCTCAGCAATGAGACTGTATAAAACTTTCTTCCTGATTAAGCGGGAATATGATATCTCTGTTGCACTGAAGGATGGTCTGGGTTCAAATGGGCAGACCATCAACACAGCTGTCTGCAGTCTTCCCATAAATCTGGTGGATTCTCTACTGGAGAAGAAATGAAGTGAACAAAGACATGTGTCTTTGTAACAATAACTTCACATCTTTTTTTTTTTTTTTTATGAGGCCAGATATGCTTACTTGAAGTTCACAGTAAGTAAAACCTTTGAAAATCTGGAGTACACAAAGATTTAGTTGATATGGAGATTTTGTGAGAAAAGTTGGTGCAAACATTCCTAGGCTTCCTATATTCTCTTAATTTCTGTGGGAGAAAGAAGTGGAGAAATTTTTGAATCAAGATCAGTAATATGAGGACTGAAATGAGTAAATATGTTAGCATCTATGGTTTGTCTTAAAACACAGACAAACATGAATGGCTGACATACTTCTCTGTTTGTCCTTGTAGTGATATCTTTGCATCAAAATAAGGCAAGAAAAAAAGAAAATTTATTTGAAATTTTTCTAATTGGTGCTCTTTTCCATTTTTATGTGCACAAATGTAAAAGGAGTAAATTGTATAAGAAGGTCAGGTGAAATGATTCTGTCAGATTTTTGACCTCTAAGAGCCAGGCTTTTCCTGCATTTTATCCAGAACTTCCATCCAAATTCCTTACCCTATTTTTCTTTCCTGCTCAGCCTTTATTTCATGGCTTCGATTGTCTTTTTTATATATGATATTACCATACTTTTGTTAGACAGTTTCCAGTCTGACTCTGGTTATCTGTAACAGTTGTCACTTGTTGATATTTTGCTGTTCTAAGAGTCATGCTTTATACTTCCCTAACAAATTCAGGTTGCTTTGATCTTTTCATTGGGATTGGACTTGTGCAGGTGACACATGACATCCTGCAATTCATCCTGAGATGTGATTTGACTCTTCAGCCATTACTTTACTCTGTATCTGATGCAGAAATAACATTAACAGAGAAAAGTATCTAATATGTAAAGATACTATCTTTTCAGT
Organism: Numida meleagris; assembly: GCF_002078875.1. Classification (NCBI taxonomy): domain Eukaryota; kingdom Metazoa; phylum Chordata; class Aves; order Galliformes; family Numididae; genus Numida; species Numida meleagris. The sequence continues at coordinate 99,996,378 of NC_034409.1, read as the reverse complement.
TAGGTTTTACTCCCAAATTTTAGCAGGGCTAACAGTCGTTGGAATTTTTTTTAATTATTATTAAATTTTGCCCTTAATTTCTATGAAAATAATTTTTTTTTCACATGTGAAAGAATCACCACTCACCAAGAAAACTTACACAACGAATTTTTTCCATGATTTGGATTTCCTTCAAAAAGCAGATTCTTTTTAAGCTCAGTAATTTATATCCTTAGCATTCAAGCTGTTTTCTCTCATAATTCTCCCAACCTTTTTTTTTCCTTTGCTTCTCTCTCTTGATTTAAACCTGTGCACAAAGATCTCATGTATTTCTTTGTCACCTCCTGAGTTTAATTATGGGAGTGAAGGTATTTCTTTTCATCTGCCACTGCAGACGGCTATTTTCCAGAATTCCTCTAGATGCCAATGATAACCCTTTCCTTTACTGAAGTGAGAATTAAAGATTGCTATGCTACTAGCTAGCCTTGTCTTTTATTATGTGAACTATTCACTTGTGACTATTTATTCAAAACTTTGGTATTGCACAATGGGACATGCAATGTGAAAATGCAGACAAGTTCATCTCGTTGCATAAAAAACATTTTAAAATGCTTAACTGATGCCTTTGAGAGAAATGATAAATGATGATAAATGCTATCAAATAAGATGACATGGTAAAATACTGAAACTGATTTTCTTTTCAAAATGCATCTCCAGTTTCTCTGCCATATGCTTTAAACCCCCCATGTGGTTTTAATTATGCATTGTGATGCAGTGTTACTCAGTTCACAGATCCTTTAACATACATTTCTGGAGTTATGCTGGCTCACTGTGATAATATGTCCCATTTAAGAAAAAAAAAAGAAAAAATTATTCCAATGAAACATTTTGTAGTACTTCTACTTTATATTAATGCCAAATTCAGACTTGCTTATATTAACATACCCTAAGTGAGACTCAGGAAATCTCTCAAGGTTATATGCACAAATAACTTCTAGCATACCTCTGTGGGAAAAGCAATTTAGGTACTGCTTAGTTTCTGTATTCAAACTAAAAAGAGTCTTTGAAAACATCTTCCTGAAGCTTTTACAGTTTGCAGTCCAATTTCTACAGTTTGGATCTCTTTTTGGTGGCCTGCCCATTGTAAGTTGATTTACTAATTTGTTATTTAAAGGCTAAAGAAAAAATTGTTTTTTGTTGTACATCTGTCCAGTAGCTTGGACTTGGGTTTTCATAGACTGACTTTTATGCCGGTATAGAGCATCACAAGAATAAAACCTGTCATAGAGGCTGATTTCAGCTTTATGGAAAAGTCTAGCAAAGGATTCATCCTAAAACATAATTCTATTTACACCATAAATATGTCTGTACATGAAATTATATGTCCACACAATACAAATCTTCGTGTTTGTCTTCTATGTGGCAATTAAGGGAAAGGATGAAAAGCACTGCTATATTGTCTGAGGTCTTCCAAAATGGGATTGAATAACCCCTGTGTGGCAGGTGCCAGACATTGCAGAGGAGCTTGTTATAGACAGGTCACAGTTCATGCCAGGAACTGCACAGCAAAGATAGCAAGAAAGTTACTTAATCTGCAGTTTTTAACACCAGTTTGCAGATCAGTGACCTAAAAGAGTGCAGTAGTGGGAGAACTGCTAAGGCCCATTGTGCACTAAACGTAGCTGAAAAATTCATGACATTCTCAATTACATAACTAAGTGTATTCTTACATTAAGTGACTTTTAACAAGATGAACCCATTCTTAAATTTTTCAAAATGGAAAAATCAATTATTCTAGATTAAGACAATCATTTGAAGAGTTATAACAGTTTTAGTATTATATGAGCTGAAGAATTTTCTTGTAATGGGACCTTTTTTTTCCTTGAAAAGAAGTTTCTTTGTAGTTTAACTGATTTCATTATCAAATGACATTTTAATAAGCAACATTTTGTGCACTGGAGTGCTTTTCAGTTAATGATCTAAAGGGCTTTATGATTTTAATTCAGCTTCTAAGTCATACTTGCACTCAAAAACATTAACAGATCTATTCTTTAAACTTATTTAAATGAAAGGTTTCCTGTGTCGAAAAATACATTTATTTTCTTATGATTTATTTATTCTTACTGAAAAACCAAAATCCCTAAACCTTTTGCTAAGCTGATTTTGAAACAAAGTGAAACAAAAAAAAAAAAAGGAGGTAATGGCTTGGTGCTTTCAGGATTTCTAACACCTCCAGACCTCCATTTTCTGCTACTGAAATGGCAGAGGGCAAGTAGCACTTATCAAACTTAATTTTGAAAGAAATTTCACAGCACTACAGTGATCCTAAAATAAATGTAGTATAAAGCAAAAAGTTCCTCAAATAGACTAATTTTTCCATGACATGCTAGCTCTTATGAACAAAGGCTGCAGATAGATTCAGGGACCTCTGTATACATGCAGGCTGAAAAATGTTTGATCAGTTAACAAAAGTTAACTTTTTCTGCTTTTGATTCCCTTTCTGTGACCCATTGTAATGAAAAGGTTTTCTGACGTGTATGAAGTCAAGTTCAATCACTGTGGTATTCCAGTCTCTGTGAAATGTCAGTATTTCCATTTTCAGACATGGGCAGCAACTACACAGACAGGTAAGAGACTATTCTCACTATATACATGCTTGTAGGAAAACAAAAGGAAATAGGATGGGAGACAGGTCTGAACATTCAAAGAGAAAATGCTCTGTATTTCAGGGATTTCACAAGATAACAGATTTAGAGAATATGCTATAGTAAAATCTGCACCTGGTTACCTCTCTGCAGTCATATATTTTGCCCCATGAAGCAAAAGAGCAACTCACTGAGAGGCTGAAATAAATAAATGTATTTCTAAGAGATCCTATCAGCTTCTTTATTACTTGCAGTGTATTCTTGAAATGTCCAAGCACCAGATGGTGTGTATTGGGCAGATACATCAGCTCAAGACCTGAGCTATTAAAGCCATATCATAGCAATCTTGAAAATCCTGAGCTGAGTAGCCAGGCCTGTTTCTTCACAGACACTCAGAGTGATCCAACTTGTTTTCCATATGGGACAAGAGCTAGTGCCATGCATGTCTGTACTGCACTTCCAAGCATTTCTAGTTTCTGATTTCATTTGTAGAGAGAAGGTAGTGATACATAGTGGTGCTTAAAATCAAAATTGTTATTCATATATTAAAAATATTTTGCTTAAGCTTCAAATTATTTGTGTCAACATTGCGAATGGAGCATAATTCATGTATAAGTTTGGGTCAAGCCTCTTTGAATTTGTTCATTGGGACCATATGAGTATCTCTGCACATGTGAAGTCAGCACACCCTAGTCAGAAAAACAACATTTGCCTTCTGTCTTTCCCACTATTTCATGGTTGTGGTACAGCTATTGAAGAAGTCTCAGTGCAAAAAGGTTGGAGAGATGCTGATACACTCAGGATACAATTTCATTCTGTACTCTTCTGGGTGGAAGGCTGTACTTTCCCCAGTCTTTTCAACAGAATAATGAAGGATGATATCGACAAACAGGAACTATGTTTGAGATTGAAAGCACTATCCAGAAGGCAGAAATAGCTTCACATAGACAGAAAAGTAGTAAGTCTCCTAACACTAAAGGAAACATTTATCATAAGTGGATTCTATTGATCCCCTTCTGGTGCCAAGAAGTCCCAAGCTCACAGAGCTGAAATAAATATGCACTTTACTGCAAGTGATTTCTTCTTCACATGGCTCAAATGGTAATTTAATTCAGCCAAAATGCTTCAAACAGTCATCCATCTGTGTGATGCCTGCCTTGCAGATCTTTATGACCTCTACCAGGGTGACTTCAGCCTTTTCTTGCCTTCCTTACTATTCAACATCCTAGTAGGTCTAACTGTAGAGGAGAGTGGAGGAAAACCAACTGAATTCACAGATACAAATTAATTTGAATAATCATGATTTATATGATGTCTTATTTCTTTATGAACCTTCAGTTACTTGGACCTTGTGAAAGATGATGTAACTATTTGCGTACTGGAGAATCATACAACACCAGAAGTCACTTCCCTTGAATTATAGAATTCCTCATGTGGCCACTCAGCTGCCTGCATGAGGAGTTTCTTCCTGCAGTTAGTTTCCAAATTTTAGTGACTCTCAGCTGAGGTCACTGTGATAAAAATGCAAAGATGGAGAACTGCAGGATCAAAACAGCAACCCACTGTGAACTGAGGTCCCATATATGAAGAAAAATCTTGCTCTGCTCTTCTAGGAATAACAGCATAGCAACAACATGTCTTTTTCTCTGAAATTCCCTCAAGAATTATTCCATTGGGTATTGAGAACAGTTCAACACTGTTATTTTAAAATAGAGTCATAGCTAGTTATCTGTGAATATAGGAATGTCTCTGAGCAAGAGGAAGGATTTTTACCAGTTGTCTCCTTCCAACAACTTTTCTATCATTCCTAAGTTGTTAAAAACATACCAGAACTCTGCTGGATCTCAAAAGCCTTTTCCAGAAACAGGAAAGTCCCTTTTGTCAAGGGAAAACAGTAATAGGATAGCATTATGAAGAATACTAGGTTGAGATTATATTTCTGTTGTTAACCCAAGTAACAAATAAATCAAACTCTCAGGAGACGGTCATGCTTGTGCTCAAAGAAAAAGCCACATATTCATATGAACTAACACTAGTTAAAGCCTTGTTTTTTCTTTGAGAAAAAATAAGCAATGTGTTTGAAGATGTTAGAGCTATACAAATTTAGCCCTGCTGACAATGTGATCTCATGTGAACAGACCCTATTTGGCACATCAGGGGTATGTGTACATTGAATGACTCAGGAGCACTTTCCTATTCTCAAAATAGTTTTGTTGTTTCTGGCTTGCATGTCAAAATCAGACTTGTATGTACACATACTCTTTCTTTCAGGAGAAAACTAGGCAAGGAGCAAGGGTCAGACTAAGAGATTAATCAGTTCAGGATGCTGAACTGCAGGGTGGAACCTTATTATAAGTGGCATGATCTACATAACATTTTCTTCAGAGCTCCAAAATTACTAGAAAAATATTTTTTACAAATGAAGAATACAATATGATAATGAAGAACCTCTCTCTCAAACCTGAAAGCCTGCTCCTTGCAGTAACTAGTTGGTTAAAGGAATCTGAAAATATTACCTAGCTGAATCCTGAGACAGATGTCATAACAGATCAGTATGTATATTGAGAATAAACCTTTGTATTCTTGATTAAAAATGTCATATCCAGCATATGGCTCAGTGGTTATACAACATCAGCATCCTAGAAAGTCAGTAAGGCATTTGTTCTAGAAATGCTCTCGCAGCAGAGGAAACAGCAAGGGTATATTATTTGGGAACAACTGGCACAACATGGCCTTCAGCAATAAATACAGCACAGGTTTTGCTGTTGTAGGTCACTCTTCTCAATGTGTCACAACAGATGTTTTGTTACTCAAAAGCTGAAAAAAAAATGGAGAGAGAATGATTGTTATAACAATTGCCTTCTCTGGTTCAAAAAACAAACCTGTTTTAGCAAAGCAAGCCTGAAATCTTGCAATGAGGCAAAACAGCTGCCAAATTGAAGAACTAACAACAAATCAAATCAAATATGCTCCACATCCTTACTCGTGTTAGTATTACTGCTGAGGAAACATGTAAAACAGCCATGGAACTAAATTTTGTTAAATCTTCCAGCAAAAATTCTTTATTCCTTGAGAGAGTGAATATTGGTTGTCGGCACCATGACAGAGAGGCTGAAGTAAGACAGATGTGTTGAGACAAGGGCTCTGTATCAGACATTTAGAAATGCTATTTCTGCATTTTGGAGGACAGAATCCTCAAACAGCTTCAGTGTTTATGGGTAATAAAGAATCCAGGTTCTTCTCCACAGAGATCCTTTCCAGCAGGTCAGCCCCTAACCTGTACTGATGCATGTGGTTATTCCTCCCCAGGTGCAGAACATGACACTTGACCTTGTTGAACCTCAAGTTCCTCCACGCCCAACTCTCCAGTCCATCCAGGTCTCACTGAATGGCAGCACAGCCTTCTGGTGTGTCAGCCACTCCTCCCATCTTCGTATCACCATCAAACTTGCTGAGGGTGCACTCTATCCCTTCATCCAGGTCTCTGATGAAGATATTGAACAAGACTTGACACAGCACTGACACCTGGGGAACACCAGGTCACTAAAGGCCTCCAGCCAGACTCTGCACCACTGATCACAAGCCTCTGAGCTCTGCCAGTCACCTCAGTTCTCAATTCACCTCAATACACTTCAAGTGTAGGTGAACTACACTTATCTAACTCACATTGCCTAAGCTCATCTACAAGGGTCTTAAGTGAGACAGTGTGAAAAGCCTTGTTGTATTCAAGATTTTTGAACATCAATCTCCACACCACCATGAGAAAAGCCCTAGAATTTCATCAAGTTATTTGTTAAGTCCATAATTAATTACTGGGAATATGTTAGAGCCTTATAAAATGCTCATTCACATCAGTAGGTGTATATATGTAAAGTGAATCCAGTGATACTGTATTGAATTCTTTGGGGAATTAAGTTTTAGAATACTTTTTCCACAAATTCACTGCACCTCTCTGAAAACTGTTCCCTGTTTGTAGGGGACCAGCTAATGATTCACACTGAAGATGCGGTAGTGCAGTTTTGGGGTCTAGATGTCTGCAATTCACAAGATATGATCTTCACTAAAGAACACTGAAATTTTACCAATGTTATGGAAACAAATTCACATAGTTTTATCCTACTCCTTAGATATAGATGGTGTATTTTCTACTCAACAAATGGAAATTTAAAAAGTGGGAGTAGAATAATTAACCAATAGTGGAAAACTAGAAGTATCTGAAGAGAATAATTATTTTTTGGGTGGTTTCAGTACGTCTTTTCACTTGTATGTTTTTGCTTAGAAGCCATAATGTCAAGTACATTATAAATGCTTATATAAATTAATTTTGTAGGACTATTTCCTGAGCATCTTCACGCTTGTGATGCTAGAAACATTCCAAAAATCAGTAAATGGTTCACAAAATGTGATGTGACATGTACACGACACAGAGAAGTTGTAATGCCAGTTCCAAAACAAATTGAGGATAGTTGCCCTGTACTGGGTCTGGATGGGATAGGGTTTCCTTTTTTCACAGCTGCGTACTAGATCTGGGATGGAAACAGTGCTGAGAATAGCCAGTGTTTTGCCTGAACTGTTCTGAACAGTGCTTGCTGAGTGTTGAAGATTTTCTTTTTCCCACTCTCGCAACAGCAAGTAGGCTGGGGGTGGACAACAGGCCTGAAGGGGACACAGTCACAATAGCCAGCATGAGCTGCCCAAAGAGTATTCTATACCATACCATGTTGTGCTCAGAAATAAAATCTGGGGTAGAGGAAGAAGAAGGGGTCAGGGGCGAGGCTTCCAAGCTATCTGTTGTTCAAGCACTGTGTGGGCGTCCTTCCTCTGGGAGATGATGAACATCCCCTTTCTTTCAGCTATTAAATTATCTTTATCTTGACCTATGCATTTTCTTGCCTTTGCTATTTCTATTTTTTCCCAACATACCACTGAGGATTGCAGTGAAAATAGTCATGTAGGTGCTTAGCTCTGGCTGGAGTCATAACCATAACATGAAAGAATATGTTGGAGGTAGACATGTGTGTACTAGGGCAGAAGAATGGTATCCTATATTTCTGATATAAAACAAGCATACAAGATTTCTAGTTCTGGAGGTAGTGAAAGGTAGTGAAACGTAGAAGTAGTAGTGATAAAGAACATTCTGTCTGTTGCCTGCAAGAAAATATATGTTCAGTTCATTGCTGATCACCTTGCTATGCCTCATGAAGGTCTTTTTTCTATTAAAGATTTTTTAATATTATTAGAATTATTAGAATTCCATTGGAATTTGAGAAAGCTAGGCAACAGCAAAGTATGAATGCGTTTATCTTAGTATATATTTTCTTTTTATCTAGTTAATTTATGTAATTAATAGATTTAATATTTTACTTATTTATTTATTACTACCTAGGAAATGCACATAAATGTATTTATCTTTATGAAAAAAATCATTATCTTAATTTGAAATCCTTAGTATAAATTACTGTGTGAAATGCTATGCATTTACAATGGATGCAGTGCTTTCATTGTCCAAGAAAAATCTTCACAGACCACTTTAAAGATTCAGACAAAAGCAGAAAGGCAAACCAGAGCTGAAGTTCCTGCGTATCTGATTATTTCCAAACTCCAGTATTAAAACAGTGCTTGGAACAGAAAATGTACTAGAGCAAATCAACGTATGGTTGCTTTATTGTAAAATTTAATCATAGCACTTGTTTTATTTCAAAATACTGCAAACTAAGCACTGGATTTTTAAGAATAATTTACTTTAATTCTAACTTGCGCTAAATTGAAATTATATTATGCCTTAAGCTACTATGAAGTTGGAATAAATGTTCCCTCCCTCCTTCCTTGCCCTCACCCCTCCTCTCCCCAAAAAGCCAGCAAAACCCCACGACTGCACAGCTTGTTTGAGAACATACTGAAATAAACATCAAATGTCATTTTCCTATGTCCCTCTAGACTAAGTAATGACTGTGCAGTCCTTGAAGGGGGACAGTATGTAGTGGTGCATGGCACTGTGCAGTGCTCCTTCAGGGTGAAAATGACTGCTTTCAGGAAGCCTGTTCCAAAGTTAGACATGGACATCAGCTGTTCCTGCTGGGTTTCTCCAAGCACTGCAAAGCAGGCTGCCTCTTGCAAAGCAGAAGACCCCTGGCAGGCACAAGCTCAACAGGCACCAGGAGGAGATATTGTAATTTTGATGCTACTCCTCTTTCCTATTAGCAGATGTGAAATTGGGCTTTGCTCATTTTCCTTTTCGTTCTTTTCCTCCACTACTGTACTGTAACTGCTGTAGCTTTCCCTCAGCACACTTCTTTTTCCCCGTTCCTCATCACACCATAAAGTTTTCTTTGTGTAATGAATAAATAATGTTTGAGCATTTACTAGCAGGATAAATAATTGTTAGTGCTAGAGCTTGATTCTGAAAACTCATCACTTTCAGCTTAGTTGCTAATCTCCTTTAACGAACAAAAATGTTACATAATGAGATGATTAAATTTATATTCAGCTGGTTCTGGTTATCATATTTTTTTGGCACACAAAGGATTTGGCTTGTCATAACCACCTACGACAAATACTTGTATTTTAATTAATTCAGTTGCATCTACATATTTATTATTTGGGATATGTGGTATGTCTGAACTGAAATTCAGTGATGATTCTCCAAAACAGATTTTTAATTTTTACTCAATATTATCTTTTTCCTGAGGAACAGAATTATCAAAGTTTATACTTGTGTCTAAATGCTGTTGTATCAATACTACTTATATCAATTTTTATTTGAACAATATTAATACATGAGAAAAAAGGCATAATAAATAATAGTTTCATTGCACATATTTTATAAGTATCAGAAAGAAGACCAGTACATCATAAAGCTATATATCTACCAAACTGCAAAGTAAAGCATAAATCTTTATATCTACCAAAGTATAAAGAAAAGTGATAGCATCATTATCTCATCTGAGAATTATTCATTGGAAAATCACATTTGTGCTGGATTTCAGATAATCAGACAATGTCTATTGGCTTGCTGCTCGTGAGAGCTCCTCAAATTCATTTAGACAAAAGCATTATGTTCTCCAGTGGTATTTCACAACAGACCTCTTCTTTGAGTGTGATTTGAAATCACTGAAGAGAATGAAGTTAATCATATATTGTTATGTTAAATGAATTAAGTCGTCGACAAGGTAGAAAACATAATGATGCTGGTGAGAATAAAACACAAAAGTTACAAAAGTAAAGAAAAGTCATCCACTCTTATTATAATTTGTAATGCTAAAACGTCTATCTATTGTAAAAAAAAGAGAGAAAAAAAAAAACCTTAATAAAAATTAAAATTCTAACCAGTGGCTCTTTACATCTGTTTTATTCCACGTTATTTGACTCCTATTCATAAAATTATCTTATCCATATATATTTCCACTGATCTCAATGGGATTGTCTCCTGAGCATGACAAAGGACACAGCTGTAATTACTGCATATTTAACAAAACAGATTCTCCTAATTTACTTTTCATAAATTATTTAAATTAATATGGCAAAAAACCTGAAGAATCTACATAATGTTAAATTAGACACTATTAGCAATTAAAGAGTATGTGTTAGAACCAGTAAAGTTCATACAAACAATTCTAACAAATGATGTTAAACTCCAGTAGAAACAAATTAAACTGATAAATCAAATTAGTAATAACGCACAGTGAAACATTTTATCTATACTAATCTTCTTTTCTTTAGAAGGTGATTTTATTATCAGCATAGAACATTAACTCTTAGTAAAAGCCTTATCAATCTGCTGATCAGGATTTATTTTGATCAAAATATGGTACAATATATGGTACAGTCACAGGTATTTCTAAATGAAGAAAGTTTTACAGATTCATTACTGAAATAGAAAGTCAAGTTTCCATGTAGGTCATGATACTCACAGAAAAAACATGGTTTGAAAAGGAGAAGAGTGTGAAAGCTTGCCCTGCAAAAGACAATGACATTGCCCGACGTCAGGTCTTCAGACACACTTTAAAAGTCGTATGACAAGAGTTACAGACATCTGCATTCAGCGTTTTCTCCATATTTGTATTATCTCTTTCCCACCCATTGCTTATAATGGACCATTTTTTTTCTTTTTTTCCCCACCATTTTAAACACAAATTCCACCAACTTTCCCCTCCTTTGCTCATATATCAGGGGGAAGAAGATCCATCAATTCTACCATTTTGTCCTTAGTTCTTAATAATGACTTTCCTGGACAAACACCCATAAAAGTTTAAGAGCAAAGTCAGATCAATAAGGGAAAAAAACAAGGTATCAAAACTAGACTAAGTCACAAATATGAGGAGCAACATGGGAGACAGAATTAATAAATTACATGTGAGGAACAGTGAAAGAAAGATCTGGGTTTGTAAAGTGAAGATGAGTAATGACTTAGGATAGATATCCTATGTAAAAGAATGGTACAAAGAGCAACACAATAATCTGTGATCTGGGTTCACTGGGAATGAGAGAAGTCAGGAATGCAGTGCAAAGCAGAAGATATTCATACTTCTACCATGAGGCACTAAAGTAGGTTGCTTGTAAAGGCTATCAGCTTTAGAGGATTATTTAAGACCAGTTGAACAAACAGTTGAACAATCCAGAAATGGATTAGGTACAGTCTGTCTCACCTGGAGGCAGGTGGATTGTTTCAATCTTTCATTGCCACCTCTACTGACTCTTTTGTATGGTCTCTAAGAACAGAAGTCAAAGGCCAAATGAATTAATGGGGAATGTAGATCAGATGCTGTATTTTTTTTTTCCCTTCTACAGCATAAGTTATTATTCTAATAACTTGCCTGGAAGTCCCTGGATTTTTTTGAAGTGAAATCCTCAAAGCCCAATAGGAATACCCGGAGAGAAATTGTAGAAGCCACTAATGTAGCTGTGCTTAGGAAATACAGCAACTTATGCAAGAAATAAATAAGGAAAGCCCACCCCTAGGAAGTTCAGTTATCAGTGAAATGGAACTTCCAGTCTCTAAGTGCTCTTCTGCAAGAGGAGTCTCAGGCTCTTATGGAGATAATTGACTGCAGATATGAATGTACCTCACGTACACGAAAGTCTATTAGCCTCCAGTATGGACATGGTCATTCATTAGTAAAATGAATCTAAATTGTTTTTAGTTAATTCTTGAGGGAGAAGAGGAAAGCACATTAGCTTCCAGCTTTACTTGATTTGTCTTAGCTTTCCTGGGCCTTTCTGCTTAAGGAAGTCTGGCATATAAAAACAACAGAAAGAGGCTGCCGGCTGCTATGCTTGGGATAAGAGGGAAAGACTGCTGTGAGGTATGCACATATGTTTGCATTGAGTGTGGGACCATTTGGCAAGAAGGAGGAGGTGGATAGTGATGTCAAAGAGATGGAGAAAATTCTTACTGAAGGTCAAATTTATTTTATTGACATTGGTGGATTCAGAATTAATTGTATTACGATAAAAGCAAATGGATTATGCTAACCTCTCTCACCAAAAGCAGTTGGACCACAGAAATGATTTTTTTTCCCTTTTTTATTTTTTTTTGAATTGGTATTGTTCATCCTACTCCAGAAATAGAAACAGAACAGAAAAAAATCGAACTTGAAGCAATCCATCTGTTAATCAGCCTCATTAAAAAAAAAAAAGTGAAAAGACCAAGAGAGGGGGAGAAAGCGAACAGAAAGAGAGAAATTATTTTCTCCATTCTTCATTGAATTTTTATTTCTATAGATTTCATTATACCTCATTTAAAGATTTGAGGATATACATAAAGTTTAATCTTGCTCCTTCAGTAAAGAAGAAAAAAACCAAAATGTGTTTCATGCTAGTAAATTTAGGATTCTGCTTTGATGGAGTCTAATATTATTCAGTACAGAGAGATTATGGGGATCTTAACTCAAAAAATTAGCCTTTGTGAATAATCTGTATGAATCATTCCAATAATCATGTGTAATTAAATATTAAATGAACTTATTTTCTATTAAAGTATTATTGTGGGATAAATTAATAATGCTTAGGACATCTACTTTTTGTGCTTCCAGTATCACAATCCACGGCATTTATTATAGATTGTAATACGCAGGGAGGAAGTCCCTAGAACTATGATGGTCACCATACTGTACTTTTCAAGTCAGACTGGAGAAACTTTAAAGATTTTTAATTTTGTTGTAGAATTTGTTTGTATTTTTAAAAATATTTTGCACAAGAAGTTGTGTTTAATAGTTAAGTAGGTTGCAATACAAATATTTGTTCCTAGAATAAATTAGTTGCACTGCAAGGCAAATAGAACTTCAGAAATTTGGCCTGTCAGTGATGACCAGAGATCACTATAGATGGCAATACTTCCCTATAATTTCCTTTCTCTTGTTTCTGTCTACACACGAGAGCATAGCAATACTCACTGAACAGAAACTCTTCCACATGTATTATTTTTATGAGTATACCTACTTGTCATGGTCTCTGCGGTATGTGTTCCCTAGCCGTCCCGCCTTCAGCATTAGAGGATGGCCTTCGGTTTTTGGACATCTCTTTCATTTTATTTGATTTATTAGCTTCAGTTCCAGTTATATTGTATTATATTGTGTTATCTCGTGTTCTGATATCTTATTTAGTAAATTAGCTTCCCCTCTCAGATTGTTACCGCTACACTCTCCTTTCCCCTTTATCCCCTTTCCGCTTTATCCCCTTTCCCCTTTCCTAGGGCGTGGGACCGTGGGTCCCCCCTCCCCATTAGTCATGGAACCGGGTTGAATCAGCCCATAAACTGTTGACACTACTCCAATAAAAATTAGTTACACGGAGGAATTCATATAGCAGGGATCTAGAAAAGAGATGTAGTAATAATACCAACGGTAGTTCCTGAGATCATAATGATGCATCAATTTCACAGGCTTTGAAATGTAAAAAGATGCTTTTATTTTCATTACCTCATTGACTTGAAAATTTTCCTTGTTTACCTCTTTTTTCCCTTTACATCAGTGTAATAAGATTATTGTTTGAGGTTTTCCTTCGTGTGTCCTCGTTTTTGATATATATATAAACCACATAATTAAAATATATATAATTGTTCAATTTCATTGAAGTTTTGATATGTTACATTTGTTTAGAAACATTTCCTCAGTATCAGTTTCACTTAGTGTCCTCAGGAGGTGTAAATAAGAAAAGTAATCTTCAAATTTTCACAGAACGGTATGTTTGAGAATGAAAACTTGAAAAGTTTAGAAAATTAAAATGCAAACTGTCAAATAAATAAATAAATAAATAAATAAAGGTAGGAAGGAAGGAAGGAAGGAAGGAAGGAAGGAAGGAAGGAAGAGAAGGAAGGAAGGAAGGAAGAGAAAGGAAGGAAGGAAGGAAGAGAAAGGAAGGAAGGAAGGAAGAGAAAGGAAGGAAGGAAGGAAGAGAAAGGAAG